>NW_026057585.1:9072561-9163755 GCF_023721935.1 Panthera uncia
CAGACATCACCCCTCCTTGTCCCCCGGACTCTGACCCCGGTGGCGCTGGGCCTAGGGGTAAGCGAGGGTCGCCCCTGCGGTTCCGCACCAACAGCGCGGGAAAGGGAGGAAGGGGCCGCGGGAGGCGGGAATTTCGTCTCCAGGCGCGTCTCAAGGGACCAGAAGCCGGGGACTGGAACGGCGGTTCCTGGAGCAGGTACAGGTGGGGTAAGCTCCCCGAGGCTACAGCTTTCAGGGCCCTGTTTTCAGTTGAGGTTAAAGGTCAGAGCTCTTGGTAGGTCCTAGGTTAGCAACAGGGCCGCTGAGGGAGAGAAGGAGTAGATGGAGGGTAGTGGCCCAGGGGAGGATTGTGTGTGTGAGGGGGTTGTGCCCAGCCTTGGGCGCATCTCAGCCCTGTGGGGGTTGTAGGGGGCGCTGCTGTCGCGCAAGCGCTCTCTCTGGCCTTGGCAGTGTTTGATCAATGGGTTGATTACTGCAGCAGAAGGGACTGAGGTTAGACATAAAGAAGAACTTTCAGAGGGTGTTACAGGGATGGATGTTGGAGAGGTAATTCTCCCTCTTTAAGAATCTCCGAATAGATTAGGCCCAGCAAGTATTAGATTTTGGTTCTCTGGTGCCATCATCTACACCACCCAACTCCCCATACCCCCCAGATACACAATTTTCCCCAAGTTAAGGAGTCTCTTCCTGCTTGCCTATCCAGGTCCCTTCCTCCTTTCCTGCAATAATTCATTTCCAGTGGGGCCCTCTATGTTGGTTCTGACCCCTCAAACTCTAAAGGGGATCATTCAAGGTGAGAACACACCTGTGGAGTTCCACCTGGGGTGGAGGCTGCCCCCCTCTCCTGTCGGTCCAGAGCAGAAATGCCACAGAGGGCAGGGGGCAGTGTGCGTTGTGGGGAGGGTGTATGTGTGTGAAACATTCTGATGCAGGTGTTCTGGTGTTCTGACTCCAGAGGGAAACCCCATAGTCTGGAATGACAGGTACCTGTGGCCAGGCTGAGGGTGAGAGAAGGTTGAGGAAGGTGAGCAAGCAGGCCCAGATGAATCAGTGTGCCTTCCCTGCAGGCTGCTTGAGAAAGTGAGCTTGACTTGTCAGCCCTGGGGTACTTTAACTTTGGCTGCTGAGTCACAAGCCTCAGGAAGCCCCTGGGGGGCCAAGTTAGGGGGCTGAAAGGAGGAGGCAGAAGGAGACCCTTGGTCATAGCAAAAGAAAATGGTTGAGAGTGGCTTTGAGTTCTTGGGGTTTAAGTGAGCACAAGGTCTGGGGAGATGCTGTTCAGCTCAGGACCAGGCCCCCACGTATCCTACTTCCTAGCTTAGTCTCTGCATCCCAAAGCCACTGCCTGGGTCCAGATTCTACAGTCAGAGAAATGCTGGATCTTTTCATTTGTATTTTCGTGAAAAATGCAAGTGACTAGAGCACGCCTAGTTCTCTTTACCTCTGTACGTTTTCCCCTGCCATCCTCCCACTCAAAGTCTCTAGCTCACGGGATCTCTAGTAACACCCCGAGATTCAACAATTGAGATTCAGGCTCTGCTGTCATTTACTGGGACCCCCTCTGTATATGGTCCGTGCTAGGAGTTGCACAGGAAATCTCAATCAGATCTCCTTAGCTTTCATGACTTGGAAATACCTCTACACAAACTGTCCCAGATAAAAGCAAGTTCCATTTTTCTTTAAAAATTCTAAAGGCAAAGTGTCTGCTTTCTTCCTTAATACACACCCCCACCCCTGCCTCAAGTGGACACTGACAGGCAGTTCCCTACCTTCTTCATGCCATTTGCCTTGTGGAGATGAATGAGTTTGCTCCACAGGCCAAATTGCAGAGTGTTGGATGTGGGTAGGGAGAGTTCTGGATTTGAGGTAATAAGCAGAGGTTCAGAGGTATTCCAAAAAATTCAGGGGCCTGATGGGAGATCCTGAGCTGCCCTGCCCCTTCCAGGCTGGCAGCCAGGAATGGTTATTCTCTAGGTTATGTGTGGCCATGAGATGTATGTAATGTTTGTTCATTTCTCTAATGACTGGAGATGTTATGTGACTCAGCTACCTGGATTTTAAGTTGGTCTTTTGCAGCACAGATACTATTATTTCTCCTGCTTGTGATGGGAGGTTAAATGCATAGCACTTAATCAAAACAGGAAAGTCCTGTTTCTATAACTAAATAATCAGTTACTCCCTCACTCCTTGCTGGAAGGAAGAAATTCTGAGGATTTCGCCTTTTTTGAGGAAAGGTGCAATGTACAATCCTTTAGAATGTACATCCTTGAGATAATGTTCTGATTTTATGGAGTGTCTTGAGCTTTAAGATTCTAGAACCAGGGGAAAGTATCTAGGAGGTGCAGAGTGCTTGGATTTACAGTTCTAGAAGTTTTCTTCTACCTCTGACTATGTTCTCTGTCCTCCATGTCCACAGAGTTGGGGGTATAATGTGGCTGCAAAAAATTAGGGCTAAGACTGAGCCATCTGTATCTAGCCAGGTTTCTTTAGGGTCTGTGGAAGGCTGTCTGGAGTGTGCAAAAAGCAGGGTATGAGAAAGTCCTGCCCGAGCTAGCCAGCACCCCTGCTGGTCCTGCTTAGGAAAAGAGGTCTCTGAGCCCTGAAGGACTGAGTCACACTTAGGAACTTTAATCTGAGAGGGCTTTGAAAGCAGAGGTGAACAGGACTTCCAGCTGTGGACGCTCTAGGTATATGACAGTGTCATCCTTCCCTTCTCTCTTTGTTGATCTGTTTTTCTTGCTCCATGTGGACCCAGGCAGACCTCGCCTCTCAGTACTTGCAGGTATAAACAGGAGGGGGGGTGGGTAGAGGGAAAGACTCTTTCTGGCTTTCTGTCTGTCCCCACCCCAATCACCCCAGCCTTGATCTCCACACATCTCAGAGGGGCCACAAGCCCTGACCAATCAAGCAAAAAGGTACAGTTACCATCTGCCAAAATAATAATACTAATAATCGCTAAATTAATGCCAACGCTCTGTTAGCTATAGCACTCCGCATTAGCCTCCGATTTATCTCTGAATCCCCTAATGATGGTGGAAGCCGGTGCCCAGTCATAAAGCTTGTGCGGCCATAATTAGCCCGGCATTGTCTCTCCTCATCACAGCTTTTTCAGGAGCGTTAATTCCTTCTCTGTTTGGACTCTGCTAATTATCCCCATCGGTAGTTCAGCCTGGATCTCTGAAAGAAGGAATGGAAGCACAGGTTCTCTGCTCCCCCCCTCCCCTAACCCTGAATTTTAATTACAGCAGGTTCTCCTAATAAATTTACAAGCCACGGAAGAGTTTATTATTAATGGACCACGTCTGTAAGCCTTAGAACAGAATAGCTCCTGTTCCTGCAACACACACACACACACACACACACTGTCAGGTATTTCTTTGCTACATCTCTGGATGAGGTGTTTCCAGGCGCCACTGGTTATTTGCCTGGTGCCTGGTGGGTAACCTGTAGTGTCTATACTTTCCAGGGAAGAAGGAAGAGATGGGGGATGAGGAGGTTGTTCATAATCCTCGTCTCCGGGTTTTTACCCAGGTACAGAGGATCAGGCCAAATAGTTGAGAATGCCTCCCACAGTCTCCTGGTTATAACAAAGAAGTGCCTGTCCCCCCTCCCCCACAGCTTCCCTGCCCAGCTTTCCACTCAGCCCCCAATCCCTTCAGGGGCCTGGCTCAGAAGCTTGGACTTTGGCATCAGAAAATCCCAGGTTTAAATCCCAGTTCTTCTGCTTAATGTGATGTATCCTTGAATAAGTTACTTAGTTAATACCTCTAAACTGAGTTACTTTATCTTTGTGAGGTGCATGCTCATATCTTAGGGAGGCTGTAAAGATTAAATGAGAGAATGTAAGGGGCACAGTGCTAACCATGTAGAAATAAATAACAAATAATTATTAATATTAATATTAATGTATTAATAATATTAATGGTTACTAATATTAATTAATATTAATGGTTCTGCCGAGAGTCTTTTCCATTCCCAGACGTGACACTATTCTTTCCAGTCTCTTGGGTCTCTGCATTTCTTGCTGTTTGATCTCTGGGTTGTATTTGTCTATGTCTCTTTCTGTGTCTAAATGAGACCCCCTCAGCCCAGGCAGCCTCTGCTCTGCACAGGCCAGCCCTTACACCAAACGGTTTCAGCAACCCCAAGCTCGGAAGCCAGCTTTCTCCAGCTCTGGAGGAAGCAGAGAAAAGGGTCCTTTCTTTTCGCTTCCTCTCCCCAGTTTATCTTTTCAATTACAGTCTGTTAGCAAAACTGCCTGTTACTGTTACCAAATGGGTTTTCCTGACATGGAAACACATTAGAAAAATGGGAACAATAGCAAGTTATAAGAACTGCTGATGAATCTTAACACTATGGGTGGAGAGAAGGGGAGGGGGCGCCAGGGCTCTGTCTTTGGAGAAAGAAGCGTCAGTGAGGAGAGATAAGCAAGCCCTGGGTTGCTAATTAATAACCTAGCATTTTCCAGGGAGAGAGGGAGGCCATGAGCCATTACCGCTGCTGGACAGTCTCACTTAAGGTGACAAGCAGTTCCTGCCCTCATAGGCTTCAGGGAGATCTTAACTTCTCTGGAGAGAAGAGGGGCCTGAGGTGTCTTAGATGCTTTGCCCTGTGGTCTGGTGTCCCCCTTCCCTGTCTCCGCAGGCCCAGCTTTGGGTTCATTCTGCATGGAAAAACAAAAAGCAAAACATGAAATAAAATAGTTGACATTTGGGGAGCATTTACCATATACCAGGAACTATGCTCAAAGTCTTAGTTTATTTCATCTTCCTAATGACTCTGTAAAGTAGGAATAATTAGAATCCCCATCAAATAAAAGAGGAAACCAAAGTTTGGAGAAAGTGAAGTAACTTGCTCAGGGTCACACAGTTAGAAATGTGGATGAATGCTCTCTGTGGTCATTCTGGTGCTGGCACTCACCTAAGCTATCTGCCCAGTGTCTGAGCCCTCAGTGAAGTCAGCTTCCCTGCCACGGTTAGAAGCCACACGCACCTGTGCCACGCCAGGTCCAAGTGTGTTTCCAAAGCCTAGTTCCACGGCTCCTTGGTCTCCCAGAGGCTGCTGGGTAATTGGCCAGTCAGATTTCCCAAACCAGGTGCCCATGGAATACTGGATTCTTCTGACACCTGAATAAAGATGTTTCACACCTAATGTTGAGTAATGGACCAGACTTCCTTTTCCAAATTTCCAAGAAAACTTTGCAGAAGCATGGCATGTTCTTGCAATTGCTGATTTTTCTTCCATGATTTTCTTTTTACTCCTTTGGAGCTCCCACCTGTGGACAGTAACAACGAAATTGGACACATAGCAAGCAAATGGGTATTGACAGAAAAACTTGGAGATGTGAGATCTTTAATATAGTACATGTTATGTCTTGAGATCTAGCTATATATGAAATATTTATATTCTTTCTGCTAGTAAGATCGTCCCTAGTTTGTAAGGATAAAGTTAAAGCTATCTCTATTACCGTTTGTGACTTGCAGAATATGCCTCATGCAGTTCTGCCAACGAAACTTTTCCAAATTAGGGTATATTCAAAGCTAGACTTGGCAGAATTAGGTGATTCTAATAGAACAGCTAATATTTATTATATTTTTTACTACTTTCCAGACACTGTCCTCAGCACTTTTGATCTCTCTCTCTTTTTTTTTAATGTTTATTTTTAGAGAGAGAGACAGAGTGTGAGTGGGGGAGGGGCAGAGAGAGCAGGAGACACAGAGTCTGAAGCAGGCTCCAGGCTCCAGGCTCTGAGCTATCAGTACAGAGCCCAACGAGGGGCTGGAACCCACTTACCGTGAGATCATGACCTGAGCCGAAGTTAGGATACTTAACTGACTGAGCCACCCAGGCACCCCTGATCTCTCTCTTTTTTTTTTTTTTTAATTTTTTTTTAACGTTTATTTATTTTTGAGACAGAGAGACAGAGCATGAACAGGGGAGGGGCAGAGAGAGAGGGAGACACAGAATCCGAAACAGGCTCCAGGCTCTGAGCTGTCAGCACAGAGCCCGACGCACGGCTCGAACCCACGGACCGTGAGATCATGACCTGAGCCGAAGTCGGATGCTTAACTGACCAAGCCACCCAGGCGCCCCACCCCTGATCTCTTTTAAACTTCACAATGACCCTATGAGGTAGATGCTATTATTATACCCATATGACAGAAGAGGAAATTGAGGCTTCATTGAGAGATTAAGTGGCTTGGTTTAAAGCCGGTGGAGATGGACATCGAATGAGCCCAGTCTGACCCCAGGACCGTGATTCTTTCCCTCCAGGCTAAAGAGGAAATAAAGAAGGAAGGAGGGAGAGAGGAAGAATACAAAGATTTAGGAAGTACTTTCTAATTTTCAGTGCTATAGTAAGGGCTTCCTCCCTTACTGGAGGGTTGCCTCTCTCTGGTCGTGAAGCTAGTGCCTGATAGTGCTATGAAATATGAAGAACACCGGATCGGGACTCAAAAGATGGCTGTGTTGCCATCAAAACTGCCTCACAGTGTCAAGGTTCAAACAAGATGAGTAGGAAAAAGGCTTTGAAGGCTGCTTGTGCACCTGCGATTTGCTACAGAGCAACAAGTCCTGGTGGCCTGACCCCAGCAGGCCTGGAGTAGGAAGGCACACATCATAGCTGATCTGGGCCTTGGCACAGTCCTTAGACCATACGGGAGACTATGCCTCCCAGCCCCAGTGGACCTTCAGCCAGGGTATGTCGGCTGGCTGAGCTCAAGGCCACGTATAGTGATTTTACAGGGGCTAAATCCTGTTCAGTCACTCCCTGCCCTGGCCTAATTCTGCTCTTACCAGCCTTGCTAACCACCTCGTATCGCCAGTGAGGGTGAATCCACTCAGCAACAGGACCCGGTTCTCCTGCAGTCAGTCCTGCCAGCGAGGCATCCTGGAAGGAGCTTCTCCACGAAGAGGGAGGGCTTCTTGGTCTTACATAACCGGTATTGAGCACTGGGTGCTGATTCCCAATAATCCATACCTCTGCCTGCCCTAATCACAGCTCCGAGGGAACTACAGCGGGGGTCACGTGCACAAGTATTCAAAATAGCAACCACACCGAGGAAAAACTGATTCCCTCGGCCCACCCCCTTCCCCCACCTCTCTTCTCATTTATGAATTCAGTTTTTTGTCAGGCTGAACATTTAAATGCACTCTATGCTCTCTGGATTCCCCCATTTCTCCCCCTTTCTCATTAAAATTCTAATTATTACCAGAGCAAGTAAGATGTATGATCAAAGGGAAGCAAAGCCTTAGAAATACCTTTTTTTGTTTTAAGGTGACTCATAGTGTAGAGAATGCCTCCAGAACAGCTGTAACTGAGAACAGGTGTGAAGGGGTCTAGAGATGGCTGGATACTCAGAATAAGGACCCGTAGGATCTGCCGTAGCTTTCCTGGTGAACCCCAGGGCCATAAAGGCCTAAAGAAACAGTCTCCAAACCATTTAGGTAATGAACTCATAACAGCACAAATTATTTCATTTAATGCCTCCAATGTATATTTGTTCCCATGTTGCCTACACATCTGGGCTGTAGCTCCATTCTACGGCTTCCTAGCTGTGTGACCCTGGGCAGTCTAATCCTCTGTGCCTCACTTTCTTCATCTGCAAAATGAAAGTAATAATCACATCTATTTCACTGGAGACTGTTCAATGAGCAAATGCATAAAAAGCACTTTGTACCTTGGACATAGTAATGTTCAAAACTAAATCCAATAATAAAATGCTATCATTTCTATTACTATCAACCTGTATATTGCAGTTGTGATTTATTGTTTTTAAGATAATAAATAAATATTAGAACAATCTGGTATTTTTTCTCTTGTGCCCTCATGACGCACGCACACACGCACACTAGAAACCTTTACTTTAGAAGCTAACTTAGAATCAGCTTTCTGGATCCCTGGCAGTCTCTCTGTGGAGGACTAACCCCGGCTCCTTTGGCCAGGGAGAGGCCCCGATGTCTCTGTGCAGGGGCCTGGGGTAGGTGGCTGTAGTAGTTGGTTCAGGCCAGTACCCTGCATCTGGGGAGTCAGGAGGCAGTGCCGGCTTCCCAGAGAGGGTAGCTGATGTTCTCACTTCCTTCCCAGGTCCCTCTGGATGGGCGACAGCTTGTCCTGGTGCCTGTGTGCATGAGAGTACTCTGGATGCCCCCCCCCCACCCCAGGAGGGACTGGGCATCTCGGTACTCTAATCTTAGCTTAGCACCTGACACATGCAGGTTGCTCAGTAAATGCTGGTTGAGAGATCATTATAGCCCTTTTATGCGCCATTCATTCTTGCACTCACTCATTCATTCTCGCGTGCGTTTCTGTGCTAGGCCATGAGTCAGACAAATATAAGAACGCAGAGTTACAATGGCCTACAGTTTAATCAGGGACAGACAGGCTGGGACAGTGTGAAGAGCCCCATGCTGGGCGGTGGGCATCTGCACCCTGGTCCAGGCTGTGTGTCTGAACTGTGAACCCAGGCAAGTCCCTTCTCTGGACCACTGCTCTTGTCTGCAAGAGCCCAGCCTGGCCCCAGTATTTCTAGGGTCATTTCTCACCTTCGATCCTAAGATTGCTCGGCCACTGGGCCAGGATAATCCAGAGCCTGCAAACCCACCAGCCTGCAGGGGCCGTGCAGGTAAGGTCATGCCCCTCCAAAGGCAATGCCTGTTGCCACCAGCCAGGAGCACAGGTCTAGTGACCAAGCCAGCTGGCCTCCCCCAGAGTTTCCAGAAATTTGATGTGATGATGATGGCGGTGGAATTGCTCAACTATTCAGTTGCCACGCAAGCCATGCAAGACTCCTCGGCTGGCTTGTTCACAAGTTCACAAATGACCTTTGTGCACACCCTGCCAAGTGTGCCACTGGTTCAGAGCCTTCTGAGCTCTCTAGTCAGAGTGAGAAGAGACCTTGGGCTCTAAGGGTCATTCCTTAAGGAGGAGTAAGAGATCTGCTTCTTCATTTCTTCCAGAGGGAGGCATGGCCCACAGCTCTCCTGGGATGATGGGCATCCTTCTGGAGGCAGGGTTGGCTGGGGCCGACGCAGTGAGCGCTTGCCTCAGAACCAACCACAACATTGAAAATTACCAGTTGTACAGGGGCTCCTGGGTGGCTCTGTCGGTTGAGTGTCGGACTCTTGATTTCGGCTCAGGTCATGATCTCACAGTTCGTGAGTTCGAGCCCTGCATCGGGCTGAATCCCTGCTTGGGATTCTCTCTCTTCTTCTCTCTCTCTCTCTCTGCCCTTCTCTTGCTTGCCGTGCTCTCTCTCTCTCTCAAAATAAATAAATCACCTTAAACAAATTACCAGTTTTACAGCAGAGCTCTCAAATAGCTGCGGGATGGGAAAAGACAGTTACAGGAATCACTTGTATGTAGCTTTGAAATACACCGTGTGGGTCAAATTCCAACTTAACCCAAGTATTTATTGAGCCTACTGTGTGCACAGTTGAGCGTACAGAAGGAACAGGAGACCCACTCCCGGCCTCAAGGAGGTTATGCTCCGTCTGTTCGCTTCAAGCTCCCGACTGTTGAGCTCCTGCTCTGGGCTCGATGGGGGTGGGGGAAGGGAAGAGATTGAGTTGGCCGAGCCTCTGGTCCCCAAGGCCGCACAGCCTGTTGAGGGAGAGAGCTGTATACCAAAAACGACTCCGCTATAAGTCTGGCCATAGTAACAGCTCTAATAGAAATTCAAACAGCATCCAAATGTGAACGCTTCACGAATTTGCACATTTGCTTAGGCTGCTATTTAAATTACTTTCCCTTCCCCGTGCACATGCCAATAGGCAGTAGGGGAGGCAGCGCAGGTGCTCCCCAAGCTGGCGGTGGGGGAGGGGGCAATGCTGGGGGGCGTCAGACCGAGGTGGGCGCCAGGCTGCAGATACTACACAAAGTGGACTGTGGAGCGTCAGCCCTAAAACCGCCTCTCCCGGCTGGCAGCTTTCTCATGACCATTCTTTTCTCTTCTTCCGTCTTTGTCCCTTCTGTGTGCCCCCTTCTCCAACCGCCCCTTCCTGCTTCTCCGCCGCCTCTGTCTGTCTCTGTCCCTCCCTGCCCTGGCTCATGCCGCGCCCAGGCACCTCTGTCAGCCTCCTCGCAGTGGTAGTTATTGTGTGTGGCGTGGCCCTGGTGGCAGTTTTTCTCTTTCTCTTTTGGAAGCTGTGCTGGATGCCCTGGAGGAACAAGGAGGCCTCCAGTCCCACTTCTGCTAGCCCTCCCCCGGAGGCCCCCCAGAGCCCCAGCTCCGGAGGCAACATGGCGGACAAGCTGAAGGACGCCAACAGCCTGGGCTTCCTAGAGGCGGCCGTGAAGATCAGCCACACGTCCCCAGATATCCCGGCCGAGGTGCAGATGTCGGTCAAGGAGCACATCATGCGTCACACGCGGCTGCAGCGACAGACCACAGAGCCAGCATCGTCTACCAGGTGAGGGCGGACGTGTCCCTTCCCTAACCTCCACGCCTCCACATTCCCTTACCCAATACATTGATGTGATTCCAGCCTGTGGGGTGCAGAGACCGGAAATGAGAACACCTATGGTTGGACTGGACACTATAGCAGAGGATGTGCTCTGTGATGGGTAACCGACAAGGGGGTGGGCACCGGGAAAGGCTGCAGGCAAGGGGAACCTTTGAGGCAGGGAGCTGTGCTCTGCGGTGTGCACTGGGACGTGTGTGGGTGGGGGGGTGCTGGGTGTTGGGAGCGAAGGCGAGATTGCCGGGCAGAGGGAAGAGAAAATGCAAAGGCCCAGAGGCATAAAAGTTCGTGGTGTGTCTAGGGATATGCCAGCAAAGCCTCACAGAGTCTGCGGCGCATGGGAGAGGAGACAAGAGGTTCCTAACACTTTGAGAATGAGGATTCCTCTGTGACCTTCGACAGAGTCCCCTGCAAGACGGCAGCTGTATACGCGGCATTCTTTAACTGAAAACAGAATAAAACGGAACAATAACAAAAAAAAAGCCACCACCACCACATAATGACAAACACCTCTTCAACATTCAGAAACAGTTTTAAAAGAAGTGGTGTATGTAGTATGAGGCATTGTACTTATCTAGGGCTCTGGTGGGCTCCCGGGTCCCTGCATTTTCTTCCCAGGCTCCCAGGCGACCAGCCGAAGGGAAGGAGACCTGGTCTTCAGATGGGAGTCCAGGAATGAAAGTGATGGGGGTCACAGTTTCAGAGTTTATCATCTGACCTTGGGCAGGTTGCCCACCTTTCTTAAGCCTCACTTTTCCCAACTATACGGTAGGGCTAAGGACGCATAAGGTTGCAGCGCGGGGCCGATGAAAGAATCCGTGTGATCATGAGAGCTGACGATAGACGGCTTATTCTACACCTGGCTGTGTTCTAAGTACTTGTTGTATGTATCAATCCAGTTCGTGCTCACAGCAATCTTATGTAATTGCTACTTTTATTATCCTCATTTTGTGGCAAAGAGAAGTTAAACGACCTGACCAAGGTCACATGGCTAGACACTCACAGAGCCAATCTGTGCAGTCCGGCTCCAAAGCCCAATAAATGTTAACTACAGTGGCAGTGGTAGCGGTGGCGATGATGACGAAGGACCAGGGCAAGCAAGGATGGTCCTTCTCCTAAGGGATCTCGTGGTGTCAGGGGGGAACCAGGGTCACATCTGCTAGGAAAGAAACGTAGAAAACAGCAAGCAGAAAAAAGAGAAAAGAAAATAACAGCAAAAGGCAGCGTGTATCGAGCTTACGATATACGAGGCCCCATTCCAAGTACCTCACACATGCTAAGACTTGGGACGCTCACCGCCACCGGCACAAAGTGTGTGCAGAGAGAGAAAGGGTCGATGAGCAGGAGGAAAAGGTCCGCCCCTCCCGGCCCCCTGCAAAGGGTAGGATGAGCCAGGGCCGCCGGAGGTGTCGGCTTGCATGCCCTTCCCCCCGCCCCCGATCCCTGACCAGGCCATCTCTGCCCCCTCCGCCAGGCACACGTCCTTCAAGCGCCACCTGCCACGGCAGATGCACGTGTCCAGCGTGGACTACGGCAACGAGCTGCCCCCCGCGGCGGAGCAGCCCACCAGCATTGGCCGCATCAAGCCCGAACTCTACAAGCAGAAATCGGTGGACGGGGACGATGCCAAGTCCGAGGCTGCCAAGAGCTGCGGGAAACTCAACTTCAGCCTGCGCTATGACTACGAGAGCGAGACCCTGATCGTGCGCATCCTCAGGGCCTTCGACCTCCCCGCCAAGGACTTTTGCGGCAGCTCTGACCCCTACGTCAAGATCTACCTCCTGCCTGATCGCAAACGCAAGCTGCAGACGCGGGTGCACCGCAAGACCCTGAACCCCACCTTCGACGAGAACTTCCACTTCCCCGTGCCCTACGAGGAGCTGGCAGACCGCAAGCTGCATCTCAGCGTCTTCGACTTCGACCGTTTCTCCCGCCATGACATGATCGGAGAGGTCATCCTGGACAACCTCTTTGAGGCCTCCGACCTGTCCCGGGAAACCTCCATCTGGAAGGACATCCAGTATGCCACCAGTGTGAGTACAGCCTTGCCTCCTGGGCTTCTGGAGGATTCCTAGTGCTGGGTTGAGTGGGGTGTGTGCCCGTCCCCCTCACCCCTGGAGGTAGGCGGGCCTTTGCCCTTCGGGATGTGAAGCGGGGACTCTGGAAACTGAGCAGTGACTCAGCCCACTCTGGGGAAGTCCTTGCACTCCGTCCCAGGTGGGGTGGGGGCAGCTGAGCTCCCATGTGGGTTAGCAAGGAAGACAATTTTTGTCCATTGCTTCTGATTACACGTTCTGGGGCGGTTCCCTCTACCTGCTAGGCCTTAGGTCTACCACCCGTAGGGTTATCTACCTCTCTGATCATGGGTAAGGACTGGGCCATGTCTCTAGACTGAATCAGACAGCGGCATCTGCCAAGGGCATCCATGTGTACGAGAAGCCTGGAACAGGCAATCAGGAACAGGGCATATTAATCAGGGTGCACGACGTTATGTTGCAGCAACAAATAATCCTAGGATTTGGTAGCTTAAAGCAACCGAGATTTAGCTCTTGGTCAGGATACACACACTCTGTGGCTCGGCTGGGCTTCTGCTTTACCTTGTGACTGAGGGGTCCAGGCTGACAGAGGTTCTGTTTGGAGATGTGCTCCCGTAGGAACCATATCAGAGCAAAGGAGGTGGCGAACCACGCACTATTTCTTAAAGCTTCCGTGGCGAAGCGATCCATGTGACTTCTACTCACATTTCATTAGCCAAAGCAAGACACACGGCAACTCGGGAGGGCAGGGCAAAGAAGTCCTACTGTGTGCCCAGGAGGAGAACTTAGTGACCAACACTAGTGACTGCCACACAGCCCCTGTTCTCAGGCATTGCCTGCCCAGCCCAGTGTGAGCGATGGCGGAGGCCAGCCTGGAAGGGAACCCAAGTCCACACGTAGGACGGGGGTGCCAAGCTATTCACAATCAACTGCAGTTAACCAAGGAGCTGAGGCTCAAGCTGGCTTTTCAGAGGGAGGACAAGTTTGGCACAGAGAATGAGGAGGGCATATCCAGAGCCCTTTGGTCCACCCAGTGTAGATCCCACAAGTGTGGGTGATGTGCCTCTCTCTAAGCCCATCCAGGCAGCTAAGAGCCAGGTTGAGTGTACCCATCAGATACCAATGGCCTTACGTCTGGGTCTTGAGTGCTAGCTGGTTGAGTGTCTCCCAGGATACTTCTTGCACTGTTTCTCTGGGGCAGGGATGACCCTACTCGGTCTGCAGACTCTCCCTTTGAACAGCCAGTTCTCAGTATCTCTATGTGTTGAATTTATGAGGAGAGAGGCCAGGAAAATCTGCCCTGCTCTGATGGGAAAAGTATAAGAAAGTTGATTTGTTCGAAGCTTGGTGGGCTCCGTTTCTGCCCTAGGGAAGGACTCTGAGACACCCCGTTCTCCCAGCTGGTGCTGACTCTGACCAGATCAGTCCGACCCCCCAGTGCATCCCCCACCTTTGCTTTCATGAAATCCCCAAGAGCAGCACCAGCAGCGGGGCCTGGCAGACGGGGCGGGCAGACGGGGCGGGCTGGAACAGCAGCTGCACGCCGGCGAGCCCAAGAGCTCTGCTCTATAAATCACTATGAAGTTTACATCTGGTGCAGCTCTTCCCTTGTGGTCTCATCAGGCAGCAGCTTCATTATGGTGACTGCACAGGTAGAGAAAAGCAGCGTGGTCCTTCCCACGCTGAGGTGGAGGCCCAGAGGTTCCGAGAGAGGGAGGAGTGAGGGCCAGTGGCTGGGGAAGCAAGAGCTTGACTCAGCCTCTTACCAGGGTCCTCCCCTCCCTCTCCTGGGCTTTAGCTCCAGGTATGATGCAAGACCTGGGCCTGGAATAGACAGTTGTTGCCTTAAGCCCACTCCTCATAGGGAAGCTAACTTCCTAGACACTAGAACTCTCTGGCTATCCTTGCCCTCATCCCCTCCCCTCCTCTCCCGGCCCAGCTTTAGAAAATGGCAGATCATTGGGTGCCTGGGTGGCTCAGTCGGTTAAGCATCCGACTTCAGCTCAGGTCATGATCTCACCATTTGTGAGTTCGAGCCCCACATTGGGCTGTGTGCTGACAGCTCGGAGCCTGGAGCCTGCTTCGGATTCTGTGTCTCCTTCTCTCTCTCTGCCCCTCCCCTGCTTGTGCTCTATCTCTGTCTCTCAAAAATAAATAAACGTTGAAAAAATTTTTAAAAAAAAGTAAGAAAGAAAGAAAATGGCAGATCCTCCAAAAGGTGTTGGGTAGATAGTCACCATCGTCATCATCCTCAGTTAGTACTGGTCCAGTCCTCTTCCTAAGCAGAACACTGTGCCAGGCACTGGGGAGTGAGTGGGGCTGGGATCGAAGGCAGCCCCTTCGAACCACACGGAAATGTACAATCGAATTAGGGAGACAAGAGACGTCCCTGCAGCAGTTAGTAACGCTAAGTAACGAAGAGTGTATTCTGTGTGAAGTTGGAACTGTGGGTAGGGACAGCCCAGGAATATTTCCCGGATAAGGAGGAATGAAGATAGATGGGGAGGGGAAGTATGTCTAGTTTGATTGAAGAAGGGCTTGCATCGTCACCAGGAGCACAGGGAGGCCGGGCGCGGGAGTTTCTGAAGGTGCCTGGACTCACACACCCTGTCCTGCTTGCAGTCTGAGCTGATGTTCTGCCAACAGGAGGCCCTTGGGGCCCTCCAATCCACAGCCCCTCCCGTGGGCCGGCGTTCGAGAGTAGGCTCATCCTCCTGGAGGGTGAGGAAAGGGAAGTAAGAAGTAAGAAGGTTGGTGCTTTTACCTGTTTTTTGGAGCTGACTCTGAAATTGTAATTATTTGGGGGCCAGAGAGGCACAAGTCATAGTCACTGTGAATGAGCGCTGAGTGCATGTGAAATCCTGCAGCCAGCGTGGTGGGGGCGGTACAGATGAGCACAGGGACTCCCATGTCCCCTGCGTGCTGGATTCCATTCCTAGAGCGGCGTTCAGGCCCTGCTCTGCTCAGAACTCTGGCAGCACCTCTGCCCTGCAGGCTGCTCCCCTGCGCGTGCTAACATTCCTGCGTCCTGCATTTGCTCACAAGGTTCCCACTGTCAGGCAGGCCTTTCCCCACTGCTCTGCCTGGCCCAGACCAATCCCCCTTCCAAAGTTCTCTGAGTCCTTCCACTCCTACCAAAATTGCTCCTCTAGATATGTCCCGAATCATATTCAGTCTTGCAAAGTCCTCCGCATGGCTCAGGAATACCTTTTGCCCCCCATTTGACTTTCTCTTGTATTTTTCCTCAGGGCTGAGTGTGTCATTTTCTGCAAACGTGAGAATCAGCACTTTCTTGTTGAATGACCAGTGGTTTAGTTAATTCCATCAAAGCTATATACTGGTACACCCACCAAGAAAGGATTCTTGAAGAAGCAATGGGAATCGGGTATGGTTAATCTGGGAAGGCTTCCTGGAGAAGGGCAAATAGTATTTTGAAAACTGGGTTAGAGCCGGGCTTGGTGGGGACAGAGGCAGCCTGTCCAGCCCTTCAGAGGTATGGTTCAGGGAGATGGTTTGTGTCTGGAGCGGCAAGTTGATTAACCTGTTGAATCAGAGGGTCTGGACTGAAGTGGGGGGGTCAGTGACCCGCGGGTTAGGGAGGACAGGCACTGTGAGAATCGGGGTTTAGGAGGCTGCTCTGAGGTCGCGTGAGTCTGTGAATGCTGTCTCCTTGCTGGTCCTTACACTTGCATTGGGGTATCACATTCAGCCCTGGCAGGTGTGTCCCTCGTTTTGGCTCCAGCCCAAGTTGGTGTGAAGTAGCAAAGCCTGGAACATTCCTACTGTTTTCTCACAACCGCTGAAATAAGAAGTTTCCAGGCTAGTGAAAGGGAGGTGTACTTCTGGGGAATCTAGATGTTCATTGCACATCTTAAGCCACGAGGGACATTTGCATCACCGCCCCCACGTTGTTCTGGAGGGAAGCTTGGGAGCAATGGAGGTTGCACACACCTCGCCAGGCTGGAGAGTGAGAAGCCAGCAACCCGGACGTGCCAGAGTCATTGGAGGCCTCTTCTGTTCCACTGAATCGAGGAGCTCAGAGGGGGAAGGAAATCGTGGAAGTTCATTAAATCCACTCCAGCCCCAGGCAGGGGTCTCTCCCCCCCCCCCCCCCCACGCTCTTGCTGCCCCCCACTCCTGCCTGGCTTGACTAAGCGCCCCTGGTGGTCTCCTGGGTGTTCCCAGCGGCTTGCCGGTTTCCCTCCACCTAGAACTTTGATTGGCTGAAATCCCTCTGCCCTTCCCTCCCCCACCTTCTACCCCAGTCTCATTATTTCTATATAAAGCTGTAGATTTATCATTATAATAGAGCCGCCGTCACCCGGGTTTGCTAACATCCCTGTAATCTTGTAGTTATTGCTACAGAGGCCTCAGACCCCACTGCACACAACTGTTCTGTCGCTATTTCTGCTCCTTGGTGGCGGGGGAAGGTGAAGCCTGTAATTGGGGCCATAAATATGTGTTGTGCTTGGTGGCATTAACGGACTCAGCCATCTTCCTGCCTTACCAGGTCCCTGACAGGCCGGAGAGAGCAGGTCTGGGTGTGTGTGCGCATGGGTGACGGTTGTTTGGGGTGATGGTGTGCTCTCAGGGACCCTGGGCTCAGAGTCTGCGGGGAGGAAGAGAGGCCATATGTGGCAGAACAGTCTCCAGCCTGGGAATGAGCAGGGCTGTACAGAGTGAGCTCGGGCTTTGGTGCCAAACAGACCTGGGTTGTATTCTTGCTTCTGCTCTTTCTGGCTTTGAGACCTCAGGGACTTTACCTAAATTGTGCCTTGGTTTCCACATCAGCAACACCGGGATAGTACTGGTAGGTAGATCGCCTGTAGCGATATTTATGTAGAAAAGTCGGGGCGCCTGGGTGGCTCAGTCAGTTTCTTGATTTAAGCTCAGGTCACCATCTCACCGTTTGGTGAGTTTGAGCCCTGCGTTGGGCTCTGTGCTGACAGCGCAGAGCCTGCTTGGGATTCTCTCTCCCCTTCTCTCTCTGCCCCTCCCCCACTTGAGCGTGCATGTACATGCTCTCTCTCTCTCTCTCTCAAAATAAATAAATTAACATTTCAAAAAAAGTAAACATACCTGAGATGCCTAGGTCAACACTGTCACAGAGCCCCTAAGCCCCATTGTCACAGTGACTTCCCTTCTAGCTCAGCCTGTGGGTCACTGTACCACTCTCAAACCTGACCCCCTACTTGGGTCCAGACCGCCTATTCTGACAGGTTGTTGGTTATTCTCATTCTTATTTCTTGTCTTAGCCGTGCCATATGTGTTCTGTGTGATCTTGGAAAAGTGACTTGTCCCCTCTGAGCTGCAGTTAACTCAGTGTTAAACCAGCTTCAAATTTCCGAGATTCTGAGATTCTTGGCTGGTCTTACTGAGAAGTGTGGGGCTCTCTTGCTTTCAGAGCAGAGTTACCCAGTCCCTGGGAGTGTGCCCGTAGGAGAGGCCTCAAGCTCAGGTTAACAGGCCACTGGGCAGAATTTCCAGACAAATTCTCCTCCCTGAAGTGTCAGTAAGAGTCAGTCCTCTCTTCAAGCCCCTGGGAGACGTCTTTCCTCCAGGGGGCTCCTGCCACAAGGAAGCCCCACTCCCCACCAACAAGCTGTCTTCCTCCTTTTCCCACGAGGCACAGTCCCGTGGAGGGGACTTAGCTCCCTCCTCATCCACCTCCTTTCACGTCCCGGTTTACCGGGGTGGGGGGTGGGGGGTGGCCCTTGACTTGAGCTCCTACCAGGGGCCTAGAGCACAAACAACTTTATCACATTTTATCCTCACCACAAGACTTATTATCCCCTTTTTGTAAACAAAGAAATGAAGGATCAGGTTAAGTGACTTACCAGCGTCACCCGGAGAGAAGGTGGTAACCAGCCAAGATTCAGATCGGGATCTTCAACCAAGCCTGTGTTCCTTGCACAGCTGGAGCGGAGCAGGATTACTTTGCTCCCTGGGGCAGAAGACAGATCTTGAGATTGTGTAGCTCATCAAGGGATCTGGAAGAGAGCTTTGTTTTCTCCTTGCCCTGGTTAAGTTCTCTCCTTCCTCTCATTCCAGGGGGCGACTTTTGTGCTGACACTGGGACTCCTTTACCATCTCCCCAGGATTCTTCCTGTGGGAAGTGGCCTGACATTCACGGCTCTTTTGTTCAACCAACATTTATGGAGCTTCAAATGTGTGTGGTCAGTTACATCACCGAGCAGTTGTTGGGTGTAGAAGCTTGACCTGGCTGTGGAAAGGGTGGCAGAGAAAGAGCCCTTCGCCTCGGAGTGCCCAGGCTAATGGGCACCTTAGAGCAAACCCAGTGGCCCTTCAGCCCCCTTGCACACACGGCACATGCTTGGGGACAGACAAGTTCAGGACACTTGCAATAAAACTATGCTCTACTACAAGCCCTGTGCAAAAATGTTGCGGAGAAGTGGAGAAGAGAAATCAGAGTCAGAAAAGGAGAGTTTTAGGCTAGGCCTTGATGGCAGTGAGGGTAGGGCGTGCTAAAAAGTGGGGGTAACAGAGGTAGGGGAGTGTGTTTCTTTATTTTCTCCAGATTGGGGGAAGGATCCAGAAAGAACTTCTCTCACATCAGATTGTTGTTGTTGTTTTTTTTTTTTTTTTTTTTCCCTTCGTGCCAGACTACTTGTGTAATTAACTATATACCGGGCACCAGCTTAGCATTGGGAATTCGATGACTTAAACTCCAGTCCTGTCCTCAAAGCCTCATAGTCTGACGGGGGAGGCAGCTCTGCCATCCCAAGGGACGTGCAGGTCCTCACTAACCCAGCATGTTGAGGAAGGCTCACCTCCTGGAATGCAGTTGCCTCTGGCCAGAAAAGAGTTCAGTTGTATCCCCTTCTCACGCCCACGTACTCAAGTCAAATGAGATCCAAGGGTAGCCACAAAAGGCCTTTTCAAGTAGAGCTAAAGAATCAGCGAAATTGATCCACAGTGACTCATTAAATCACCGTGGGATGAAGCCTCCCC
The DNA here is from genome assembly GCF_023721935.1 of Panthera uncia. Classification (NCBI taxonomy): domain Eukaryota; kingdom Metazoa; phylum Chordata; class Mammalia; order Carnivora; family Felidae; genus Panthera; species Panthera uncia. The sequence continues at coordinate 9,092,031 of NW_026057585.1, forward strand.
AAGGCTCATTGACCAGCCGTTGGATGCAGCTCGCACCTTGGATCTCAGGCCCACGGGGCCATCCCGGCTGGAAGGTGGGCGGGACAAGAGGGAAGCATGATGAATCTTCATCTGCTCAATGTACCTTCAGGGATCCCTCACAGAACTTATGTGGGTCCAAGAACAACTGAAAGGGCAAATAGAGGCCTTGCTTTCAAGGAACTTATCGCTTGCTGAGTGAAGGAAGGTGTCAGAGCAAGTCGATGTAATCAAAAGAACACAATAGTTTGAAGTGATTATGGAGGGCGGGTGATTGGGATGAGGGTACAGTCGGCAGAAGTTGGGAGCAAAAGCTGAGCTTTGGGGACACCCACAGTCACAGAGGAGGAGGCCAGCAAAGGGCAGGAATCAGGAGGAGACCCAAGAGAGAAGAGGACTAAGAAAGCAAAGGGAAGGACAGTCGGGCAGGGATCTGTCCCCACTGTGCATGAGGCACCGAGCGTGGTCCAGGGCCCTGGGGCTGCACTGCTAAACAAAGTCCTTGCTCTCAAGGTGATTACACTCGGGTTGGGGGACACAAATGGGTTGGTGAGGCAAACAGTACGTCAGAAGGATAGTGTGGAGAAAGCAAAGCAGGGAAGTATGGTGGGGAGGGTGGTCTGAAGAAAGGATTGTGGGCGGGGGAAGAAGGGGGGACAGGCTGGTCAGGAGAGACCTCCCCGAGAGGTGCTCTCTGAGTAGATCCGAACGATGACCAGGAGAGAGCCATGCAGATATCTGGAAGAAGAGAGGTCCAGGCAGAGAGCAAGGCAAATGCAAGGAACCTGAGATGGGAGGGCACCTGGCTTGGTCAGAGAGCAGTCAGGGGGCCAGTGTGGCTGAAGCGGAAGTGGGCGGGGAGGGCGTGGAGCAAAAGACGAAAGGAGAGGAGTAAAGGGGTGGGAAAGCTTAGTGGGGCTCCACAGTCACACATTTTTAACTATCCCTGTGGCTGGCAGGTCAGGCGCAGACTATACAACCAGGGCAAAGACAGAGAAATCATTGGGGAGGCCATTGCCGTAAAAAAGAGACAGCGGTGGCTTGCGCAAGAATGGTGGAGACCTAAGACCTGGCTTGACTCTGCATATATTGTAAAAGCGGAACTGGCAGGCAGTATTTGCTGGCAGATTGGGCATAGGGTTTGGGGTATGGGGAAAGAGAAGAATCAAGGTTTTCAGCTTGAGCAGCTCGGGAGGGACTCACCATTCACAGAGTCGGGGAATCCTGGAGGAAGGATCCATTTGGAGAGAAGATCAGAGGCTCAGATTTGCACACATTATATTCCCAGATATATGTCCCAGATACTTCTGGGACATCCAAACGGAGTTGTTGGATAGGAACTTGGGTATAGAGCCTAGGGTCCAGAGAGAGGTCTTGGCTAAAGAAATAAATGTAGGGGCACCTGAGTGGCTCAGTCGGTTGAGTTTCGGACTCTTAATTTCGGGCTCAGGTCATGATCCCACAGTTCATGGATCAAGCCCCATGTCAGGCTCTGCACTGACAGCACGGAGCCTGCTTGAGATTCTTTCCCTCCCTCTCTCTCTACCCCTCTCCTGCTGTCTCTCTCTCAAAATTAATTAATTAATTAAAAAAAATAAATGTAATGCATATAAATGGCATTAAAAGCCATGAGACTAGTTGCGATCCCACGTTTAGAGACCCACATTTAGACTGAGCCTTGGGACTGTCCTCTCTCGTTGTGGGGACTGGGAGGAAAAATCAGCAAAGATGACAGACCCCTAAGGGCCAGTGAGGTAGGAGGAAAAGCGGGGAAGAGTGGTACCCTGGGAAACAGAGAAAGTGTTTTCAGGATGAGAGGGAAAGACCAACGGTATCAGGTGGGCCCAGTAAGAGACACGCTGAGGCCTGCCCGTTTTTCCCAACATCACATGACAAGGGCCCACCTGGGGAAGAGGTCACGTGTGGAAGATTGGGACATGGGATGTACCATTTTAGGGGAATTTTCCAGAGCGACTGGCCCTCCCAATGTGATTTAAAGGACTAAGAAGGTTTGGCAGTGTGTCGTCAGGCTGGCTCCAGGCATGGGTCATGCCTTGGGGAAGGCCAGGCTGGGATGGCGGGTGGGGTGAGAGGCGTCAGCCCATTCAGGGCAACTCGGGCCAAGATAAAACACTCCATCAGGAGTTTGCGACAAAGGCTCAGTATCCCTAGAATTCTGCCTTAAATTCCCAGGTGTCTGGACTCTTGCAGGCAGGACGAAGCCAGGCTAGAAGCAGAGAGGGAGAGCTTTCGAAAAGAGGCCCATGGGGCAATTTGGGGTCACAGAGAAGGCATGGGAAGTATGAGGGAGCAAGCCTCGGCCTGGGCTGCCTGCCCAAACCGCGAAGACTGCTCCCCAAGCCGTTCTGCCGGAGATGCTCTGAATAATGTATGAAGCCCGTCATCCCTGCTTGCTGTTTCAGCAGCCAGGGCCCCAAGTGAGCCCTCCAGGCTGCCTGACCTGCGCCTGGGTCAGAGGTCACCCGGGTCGAGAGGGGCTGCAAGGCTCCCTTGTTTGAATGCTGCTCCCTGGGACTGCTAATGTTCATTTACCCCCACACTCCCTTGGGCCTGGCCCCATTATCCTTACTCTTCTCTGGAATGCTGAGCCCCGAGCTCTTGACCCGCACTCCCTCCCTCGGGCAGGTGCGCAGAAATGTCCAGACCTCGCTCCTGCGTGCCAGTGCAGAGGACAGCTGGGTGGGGTCTTTCCTTTGCTCTCCTCCATGAAGAAGGGAGGAGAGGCAGGGCCTGGCCTCCTCCCTGGAAGGATGTCTTGATCAGATGAGGGCATCAGAGCCAGGAGCAACATTTCCAGCTCAGAGCCAGGACCGCAGCCCTACCCTCCCAGCTCATGTTGGGAGGACACTGGAAGGGCGTGCACCCAGGGGTCCTCCATGCTCAGAGCTCAGATCCTGAGAATGTGGCTCACCCTTCTAGGTCCCAGGTTCTGAGGCCAATAGGGCCGAGGCTTTCCTAGACAAGGACTGCTGAAAATCCATCAGGAGCCCAGCCAGGGGAAGAGGTGGGGTGTGGGGTCCGAGCTCCATTGCACAGGCAGCATGCTGGGGAGACGGCACACACTCCCAGAGCAGCAGCAGGGCCCCTGCATGCCCGTCAGTGCTCCAGGTCTGTGAGTTCTTCCAGCAGAGGTGCTGGGCGCGCACTGCCCCTTCCACACCCCCTCACTTAAGCCAGCTGGGACCAGGAGACGTTCTCGGGTACATGGGGTTGAAGGTTTCCCCTGTGGTGCTGCGAAACAAAGCTAATTGGTCCAGACAGGGCCCTGACCTGGCTGTAAGCAGAGTTGCTCAATAACCGCTTCACTGGCCTTGGGTGTTCTCTCTTGGTAAGAGAGCCTTCCCCGAGGCTTCAGAGGATACGGCCTTAAGAGGCTGCCAGAGGCTCAGAACGGTGGAGCTCACCCTTGATAAATTCCTAGCATCCAGACAGCCCCACTGCCCACTCCACTTCCTGCAGAGCCCAGCTCCCACTGGCAACTGGACTGGAGCCTTGCTCCGCCTCCCTCCTCTGCTCGCGGCTTCACCCCTGCCCTGCCACAGCCCCTTGTGCACTTCATTAGTATGCTGCGCATCTCAATAGTATAAATATCTAATCTTTGCTTTACACGAGAATGAATGGGAAATCATTAGGCAGCGAGCTCATGCATCAACCAAAATCTATTCCGCTAACACTGGAGCACTTTCTGCGCTTCCCCCACCTTGCCGCACAGAGCATATGCACTGGTCTTGTCGCTTCTATCACCTGATAACCCACAGTGACATTTTCTCCTGGAGAGAGATTATTTGGTCACAAAGGAAGCAACAGCCAAACCTTCCCTCTGGACACTGTCAAGGACATTCAGACTCCAGAATTTGTTCAGGAGGAAGGGACTGTGCTGGATCCTCTAGATCGGCATAAGTGCAGAGACTGGGGTCACTGGATGTAACCATGAGCAGAATAGCAACCATCTTGGGAGAACTGGGGCAGTCTCTGAGGGGTTTCTGTGGACCACAGTGCTAGCACTTCATGTTCTCATGGACTTGGGGAAGGTCAGAGTTGGAAAGGTCCTCAGAGATGACCTATCTGGCCTCATGTCCTCTTCCTCCAGATGATCAAGTCATGACCAGAGAGGTCATGCTTGTCTGGGGTGGCTTGGCGAGTCCATGCAAATCTGGACCCCAAACCCAAGATCTCATCCTGTGCTCTGGCTACTGCCCTTTATGGGGAATTCTCTTGCCCTGGTTTCTGTTACTCACTCGTCATCTCTCCCCTTCCCTTCCAAAGTCATTGCCTACTGGCTGTCTTCATTCTATGCCTGTGAGTCTCTGAATCCTGCAAGGAAGAGGGTCAAGAGATGACCAGGAGTCCAAGGCACGAAGTGTCAAAGGGCACATGGCAAAGACCACATTCTCACTGCCGACAGTTAGCCTCTTGCTTGGAAGAGACCTCTAGTCTCCACTGAGACTAGAAATAGGGCAAACCAACAAGCAATGTCAGTACAAAAACCAAGGAGGAAAGAGAGGCCATTTATCACAGTGCCTGAGACCCAAAGTCAACTAAGCCCAACTTCAAAGCCTCCCCATTGCACATAAATATTTATCCTTTGGAGGAGGAAGGAGGCAGGGCTAGCCGTAGGGGGTCTAGGTCAACCTTGTCCAGTTGCTAGCGTGTTTCTAGGGTATTTTAGCATCAGCAACTATGTAGAAATATGTGGCCTCCCAGCAGACAGCATTCCTCACCCTCCCTCCCCCGCAAAGCCCGTGCCCATCTGGCCCCCATTCATCCTCATCGGTTGTCCCTGTAGGCACATTTTCCTCTTATGTCTGAGTTGACACCTACTCATTCTCCATGAATATTCAATGCCTTCCTCTCTGGACAAAGTCTCTGAGACCTTGAGGGTCTCTCTAGGGCTGTAGCGAAACTTGGGATTGAGAGTTTCCGGCACAGTCCACTTGGCCTAGAGACAAGAACTCAAAGCAGGGAGAGCACCCCGGGCACAGCCTGGCGTTCAGGGAGTGCACCAGCATCCCTGACTATGACACTGGTTTCTCGGGGAGGTAATTTATATTGTGATCAGAAAACATGTGTTTGAGTCTGTGCAGTGGGGTCGAGGCTCCAGGAGAAGGGACAGAAGAACAGGGCTCAGATTACTGTCTGTGGGGAGTCCGATTACAGGTGTAAGCGGGCATCAGCTAGGGCTTCTCTGGCTCTTATGTGCCAGGCTCCGGGTGACAAAGCTTACCTTTCATCCTCACCACGCCCCTGCAGGGTGGATACTGCTGTTGTCCCCAGTTTTCAGGAGGGGAAACTCAGGCAACCTGCTCAAGAGCAAAAAGCCAGGGAGACACAGAGCCAGGAGCCAAACCCAGGTGACTTGGCCATACTGTATGTGCCCCAGTCCTCCCCTCTGCTGCCTCTCAGGAGCTGGCTAGGGAGGGCTGTCCCCAAGGTCCTGCCTCTTCGGGGATGGGGAAGCAGATGTCCTCCCTTTCACTCTAATTTCCTGCCTCTTCTGAAATGTCCTCCTCTCTGCCTCTGGTAGCTCTTCCTTCACTGACCCAGTCATGGGACATAAGCCCGGTCCACCCAACCCCAGGCGAAACAAAGTGAGTAGCCACACTTTGGTTGGAGGTTTGCTGTCATGGGAACTGTATCTCTCCCCCCACCACCCAGTGGAGAACCCGGCAAAACCCTGTGGACTGCTGGTGAGCACCCGCTCCGAGGGCCTCTCCCACCAAGCCTCCATAGACTGCCGGCTCCCGTCCTTCTCTGGGCTCCCCTCCATCTTCCTCAGCTTCCAAGACTCAAAGCACAAACAAATAAACAAAGGCCCTCTTTAAATTGCCCTGGGCAATTAGTTCTCTCCAGCTCCTATGCCTGGGCCGGATTCCAGCTCCATCTTCAAACATTCAAAACCGTCAGAGTATTCAGTTGAGTAATGATGGACCATCTTCTCCAAGAGCAGTGGAAGCCTGAGACTGGTTTATTGCCTTTCCTAGGCTCCACCCTCCAGAGAAGGCAATTGTGGTTTTCAGTAACGTTTGCTTTCTCTTGTTACCTAACAACTGCTGTGGCCACTGGCATTCTGTGAGCCCATAAAATGGCATGTGGGGCCCTCCCTGTGTATGCGGAAAGAATTCCCTCCTTAGCGGGCTAGGCAGAGGGACCACCAAGATAGGAAAGGGGAAGACACGCTCCATATCAGCCCTCCCAGTTCTGCCAGTGGGTTGAGCTCTTCCCACCAAGGGAGGCCCCAGACTGGCAGATGGCTTGGACGGGGTCTCAGCCAGGAAGGATACGGGCTGTTAGGAGACCATAGATGAGTGTTGAGAAAAGAAAGGATGCCACTCCCCAGAAATGGGCAGAGAGTTGCCAGGGGAAACCCCAGGGATGGGCCTGCGAAGCTGTCCCAGCCCTTCAGGGCTAGAGCCCAACGATTAAAGACTCCAAAAGCATTCTACCTGCAAGCCTTTTGCATTGTCTGTGGTTATTTCCATTTAACTCTTAGTATTTAGAGAAGTTCCTATAGGCCATTTCAGGGATGCTGTGGGAACCAGGAGTAGACAAGATTTGGGTCTGCACTTGAATTAGAGCTTTATTTTTAAAATTTTTAATTAAGTTTATTTATTTATTTGAGAGAGAGAGCAAGCAAGGTAGGGGCAGAGCAAGAGAAAGGAGAGAGAGAATCCTAAGCAGGGTCCGCATCATCAGCACAGAGCCCAATGTGGGGCTCGAACTCACGAACTGTGAGATCATGACTTTAGCCAAAATCAAGAGTCGGACGCCCAACCAACTGAGCTTTAATGAGAGTGCACAGGCAGAACTCGAGGGGGCAGCTAGACCCAGAGAAAAAACCCGGAAGAAGGGGGAACTCAGAGGGAACGAAGGGAGCTTCATTCCCTCCTCGCTTGGCAAGTCCTCTCCAGAGCCCCTTTCTTTGAATAAGGGAGTCCTGTCTTTGTGGGGCAGGATGGGGAGAGATTGTTCCTCCCACCCCCTAGAAGAGCACTGCGTGGGGCTCCTTCCCTAGGGGGCTGAGTGAGTCCATTCCTCCCAAGAGCCTTTGGCTGACTCACGTCTTGGTAGTGACACATTGGACCGTGTGCTAGGAACAGTCCAACATCCAGAGAGAGAAAACAGCTCTGGTAGTGTATCTTGCAAACATGATGAGCATTGCCCTTCTTGAGAAGCTGGGGACAGGCTGGCTTTGTGATTTGAGGCACCTGCTGGAAAACGCTTCCCCCCCGCATCGTAGAAACCATCTCTGGCTGAGTCACCACCTGCCCCAAGGTCCCCGCTGAAGTGACACTCGGAGGAGCCCCCTCACCACGTCCTCAAATGTATCATCAGATGCATCAGATTAATCATGCGTCAGATTAGCTGCAAGTTAGCAGAAAGTGGAAGAGCAGGAAGGAAGGCCGTAGAACAGCTGAGTTTTGAGAGCCTCGAGGGCAGCAGGGAAAGGGGGTGTGATTCGGTACGTTGTCCTGGGAGGGCAGACCCTGGACCAACAGTTTGAAGGTAGGGGTTAGGGCTCCAGGGTGGCTCTTAAGGGGGAGAAACAGAGGCACTAAACTTCCGTCTTGCTTCTGGGCCTTTTTGGTAGGTCTGAGGAGAAAAAGAGGCCAGGGGAAAAGGCAGGCAGCGAGTGCCTTTGTATTTCCAATTCCTGCTGACAGGACCTTTTTTTTTTTTTAAATATATATTAGTAAATCCTATCCAAGTCTGGGCAGACACACAGCTCTCTTTAGGGAGTGAGTGTTCCCTAAGGAAAAGTAATCACCCAACACTATTTGGGCGCTGTTTACCAGAGAAACTCTGGCAGAACAGTTGTTTCTTCTTGCGTGAGATGGGAAGGAGATTCTCAGCAGTGTCCTGCCGCCTCCAGTGTGGCCAGCTGGTATCAGCAGGGGCCTCCCTGGGCCCCACCACAGCAGGCAGCCCTGCGCGCACACACACACACACACACACACACACACACAGTGTGGGTCCCCGACACGAGCTTGTTTGATTAGCTTTTTGTCATTTCCCCTCCTCAGAGGGCTCCAGCTGCCCAGAACAGGACACTTCCTGTTGCCCTAAGAAACTCCATTTGGAAAAGAATATTCTGGGGAAGACCTTGGGTCCTAAAGATTATGCAGCTTACTAATCAATGCCCATACGAGTGCTTATAATAAGCCCACAACTGCTCCAGGTTGTGTCTCACACACGTCGAGAAAGGAGGATAAAGATTATTTCTTGGTTTCACTCGTGGGGAAGCTGAGGATAAGGGGTACAGCTGTTTTAAGGCCACACAGTCAGCTCGGGGTTGTCGGGCAGGCCCCACGAGGCATTTAGCAGATATGGTGTCAGCCCTCAAAGACTTGCAGGTAAGCAGGACTTGGAGTCGGGAGATCAAGGCTCGAATCCTCCTGCCTCTGCTGTGTGGCCTCAGATGGATCATGTCCCCTCTCTGTTTCCTCATTAGTAAAATTGCAAAACAACCTGTATTTCACAAGGTTGTGGTGAGGCTGTATTAAGTATCAGTGAGAAAGGACCTTCACAGCTTCTTGCCATAGGTGATTGCTCCTGATGCCAACGGCAATGATACCTAACATGATTATAAAGTACTTTCCAAGTTTATGACCGCATTCCAAGTTCATGACCCAGTAAGAAATCAGTATTTCTATTTTCTAGATGAGGCAAACTGAGGAAATTTCTGGAATCACATTTTTTAAACTCTTTTTTTTTTTTATAATTTCTAGAACAACGTTTATTTATTTTGAGAGAGAGATAGAACATGAGCAGGGGAGGGGCAGAGAGACAGGAAGACAGAGCATCCCAAGCAGGATCTGAGCTGTCAGCGCAGAGCCCAACATGGGGCTCGATCCCATGAGCTGTGAGATCATGACCTGAGCCAAAATCCAGAGTCGGATGCTCAACCGACTGAGCCACCCACACATGGTTTTAGAACAGAAAACCAAAACAGATCCTTTTCTTTAAAAGGCGTATGGCTGTAATATATTTCATCCTTCCTTGCCTCAAGGCAAATTATTACAGTTGTGTTTTAGATATTTTGGAAAATACAGAAAGCCGCGCAAAACAGAAATACTATTCACCATAAGCCCATTGTCCTGAGATAACCGCCGTTACTATTTTGATGATCTCCAAAGTCCTCCTGTTGCTGAGAAAAAATCACATGGATGCGGCAGAGACTCAGACAGTGCTGATGCATTGACTAGACGAGGCCTGGAAGTTCTGGGGTTAAGTGATTCTGGAAGAATGCTGGAAGGAAGGGAAGGATGTGTGTGGAGAAGAAAAGGAAGGGGATGGTTGGACGTGTAGGTCCGAGGCTCAGAGGTGGAGTAGTCAAGCCAGACTCACTGGTCTGGTGGGCCCCAGGGCTGCCTTCTCACCACTCCTTATCTATTATTAGCGAACCCCTGAGCACCCTGAGGTGTGAGCAGGAGGAGGGGCTGCTGGTCACGAGGCTGACACATCCCTAGAGGGTTCTGGGGAGACTTAGAACCTCACAGTGAACTGCTGACCTTCCCATGGGGGACCCCAGGCAGCTCCTCCATGGGCAGTGCAGCAGGGACAGCTTCTACTGAGGCCTGCCTCCAGATGTGACAGGTGTGAGGTCTGGTATAGGTCCATTCCCCTACCCAGGAAGCATCAGGCTGCTCTGAGAACACAGGATGGCTGTGGGAGTCTTCCACCATGTTGGACTGGGTGCCATCCAGCTAGACCCTCTTCACCAGTCCCTGGGTCCAGACCATACGTGGTGCAGGTGCCCCGGGGCACGGGCCCGTCTTGTCATTAATAATAATGTTACTGACAGGTCTTGCTTGCCTTTATATGGCACTACTGGATTTAAAGAGCTTTTTGCACACATTGTCTCATTTAATCCTCAGCAAGTCTTGGTAGGGGCATTATCCTAAGTCTGCAGATAAAGCAAATTAAGCTAAGAGAGACAAAGTGAACTGTCTGAAGTTTGCACCCCGAGTAGCAGAAACTTTCATTTATTTTTGTCTGTTACTTTGTGTTGCTCCCAAACGGATTTAGCTAGCTCATAAGACCTGTACCGTGATTAAAACTAAGTTTAAAACATCATACAAATATAGCAAAAGGATCCATGAAAGACAGTCAAATGAAGTTCAGAGAAGCCGCTACACAGCACAGCAGGTCCTGCTGTCCACTGTCCAGAGTAGGCACACATTTGACCTGGAGTGTTCTAGCAGCTAATGCAAAGAGGGAAACATAGTCCCAGAATTCTGTGTCCATGAAAACAGACCAGGTGCTTGGGGGAAAGCAAAGCTATTCCTGGCCCTAGCACAGGAAAGAATAATGAACATCATGGGGGCTGTTCAAAGCGTGGCCTTCGAATTCCAAAACTGTAGCCCTGTAGGCCTCAGTTTCTTCATCTGCAAAGTGGGGGTAATCATAAGACCTAGTTTTGACTAAATTTGTTTTGACAAATGAGATGCTCTTTAAAAGATTGATGAAAATGATTAACTGGGGGCGCCTGGGTGGCTCAGTCGAGCATCCGCCTCTTGATTTTGGCTCAGGTCATGATCTCATGGTTTGGTTCATGGGTTTGAGCCCTGCATAGGGCTCTGCACTGACAGCTCAGAGTCTGCTTGGGATTCTCTGTCTCCCTCTCTCTCTGCCCGTCCCCTGCTTGCGCTCTCTCTCTCTCTCTCTCTCAAAAATAAATACACATTAAGAAAAAAAAGAAAAGAGTAACTGAGATAATATATGTAAAGCTCTGTCACTACTACTTAATCAGGAATCCAGAAGCATTTGGGGGAATCCCAAACATTGGGTAATGAGTGTGACGAATTTGATCCCTATGGCGACCTTTCGGAAAATCAAGCTGGTTTGACTTGGTGATTAAGAGGGTGTGTGGGTTCAAGCCACATGCCCCTGCTCTTTAGTTGATATCTCTGGTTTATATCTCTGTGACTCTCTGTGTGCTTGCTTCCTCACCTGTAAAATGTGGGTAAGAATAATTCCTATTTCATAAACACACAGAAGGCTTAGCCAGTGCCCAGCGCATGGCAAGCTCTCAGTGAATGCTGGCTATGGGTAGTGGGTTGACTGTTTTTCCTTGTAATCATCCTTAACTGCGGTAGAGGTAGGCAGTCCCTGGCATCTGGGGATTTTGACTTTCTTCCTGCCACCCATTGGTCTCGTTTGTTTGTATGTCCCTTGTAGCTCGTAACCCTTAGCCCTTAACCAGCATCTAGTAGGTACTCAATTTATACACGTGGGGTGAAATTGGAAAGTGAGAGAAAGGGGTTCCAAAGCGGTCTAGGAATTGGGGAACTCCCTCTAGTGTCACCTGGGCCACACAGCCTTTCAAAGCCTTGTTTCCCTGATCTGTAAAATGAGAAGAGATCTTTGTAATATCTAAGGCCTCCCGAACTCTTACACTGATTACCACAGAGAGGGCTTTACTCTGAAACTACTCACTGCAGAAGGTGCTTGGTCAGGAATCCTTTAAAGAGACCCAGCTCCCACCCTAGTCTTGAAGAAGGCACGGGGCTAGGGGAGTGGCTGGGCGCTCTGCAGAGCCAGGGGCCATGTGGACGTCAGTGAACATGGGTTCTGTCAGTTCCCGTTGCCTGGCCTGGAGGTCAGGGGCCTGGGTCTGCCTGGGAACATACTGTTTCCACTCTCGTTTGGGGCCTCTCCCCTTGAGGAAGAGTGGCTTCCTCCGACAGGACAGGAGATGCTCTGTGTGGTGTAAGAGGAAAGGCAGATGGGAGTCGGGTAGGGAGGAAGGGTAAGAAGGAAGCATTGGCTCCTGGATTCCTTCTGCAGTGGAGCCGAGGCCCCCACTAGCCGTGGCTCTGTTACATGAGCAGATGGGAGCCTGGGCTCCCTGGATCCCCTCTCTCCAAGTTGCCTCCCAGCCCAAGCCTCATCCTGTTTTTGCCCACTCCGCACTTGGTGCCTAAAAGGGAGGAAACACCCATTAGTGTCACCTGCTCATGGGTGGGAGACATTAGCTGGCTCTGGTGGAACAAGCGGCCTATAATTTGTGGAGTTACAATAATGGAGCTAATTTGGTGTTTCATCATTGTACTCCTGGGTGAGCAGAAGGGGAAGAGAGGCCTGGGGCCTGGTTCAGAACAACCACCGGCGCAGAGCTCCATGGGCATCTTTAGGGGCCTCAGAGACGTGCTCCCTGGTCCCTCGGCCTCCTCCCTGCTACCTGATTCTCCTTCCAGTGATGCATTGTCAGAATGCAGCTTGAAGATGTCAGAAGCCAACCCCAGTCAGCTGCCAGAGACAGCTCCACGGCAGGACAAAGCAGAAAGGGGTTTGAAAGTGTGCGGAAATGCTTGAAGAGTCGGCCTGCAGCGGGTAAAGTGCACACAGGTATTCAGCCGCACAGTTAATCCTGTTTTATGATGAGAAGGCAAAGTCACCCGGTACAATGCTTTCATTTTACAGCTGAGGAAACCGAAGCTCAGGGAGCCACAGTGACTCACCCTCGATCATTCTGCTGGTTAGCATCAGGGTTGGGATTTGAACCCAAGCTTCCTGGCTCTAAGTTCATCCTAGTGCTGGGGATACCCAAGCTGGAACCTGCAGCCTGAGAAGACCTACGAGATGTCTTCCCCAACCCTGCTTGTTGAAGGTGCTTATGGGTGGGGAAGACCAGGCTGGGATACAGGATAAAGGCCACCTACAAACCAGCACAGCTTTCTGTGGGCCCTGGAGCCAGGAGCTGGTCTCTAAAAGCCAGGCTAAAAGAAGCCCTCGTTGTCGCCCTCCACCCTGGGACGTGGCAGCCCTCCTTCTCCTCTTGCTGACCCAGACATTCAGGGGGCACACCTGGCCCTTCCGGCCACCAGGTGGGTTTTGGTCAGCCTGCCCAGAGGCTGCAGGGCTGGGAAGTGAGGTTTACAGACTGCATGCTTACCTCATGTGCGTCGTGGTGTTTCTACTAGCAGCTGGTAGTTCTACTGTGTGGTCTCCTCATACGCCTCCAACTCAGGGACTCAGAGCAGCTGCCCTGTAGGAACTCACCCTGAGGATGGCTGATGCTCATGGTCAGACAACGTCAGAGAAGTTCGATGACTTTCACAGTCATGCAGCTGGAAAACAGAAGAGCGGGGACTTGAACCCAAGGTTCTACCCCAAACCCCATGTATTCCCCCACTCCCCCACCCCCACCAGGGCTGTTTATACGAATTCTCTTGAAACAGACTAGTGATTCCCTCCCCTCTCATTGGATGAAGAGCCAAGACCCCAGCTTCCCACCAGACCCCCAGTTGAGAGTTCTTTGTTGATTATTGTGGGTCTCCATGAGGAGCATTAAAATGCCTGGAAGCTTTAGAAGACCGAGGAAACTGAATTTCTTGGCTTTGGAGAAGAGAATTCAGTGAAAATTGAGATAATCTTCCAGACTTTGAAGGTGTAATGTCTGCATCATGGTGAAATAGTAGGTGGGAACTGGGAAGGAAGGGCATACATGGATTGGACATCAGGAGAATTTCCTGAGTTCCAGGATGGTGGACCACTGGGAAAAGTATGAGTGATATTTTTAAAAGAGGGCTCCATTGTTCAGTTTAGTGTAGTCCTGTTTAGAAGCTAGGACTGGATGAGTTGACCAATCACTTGTGGTTTCTCTTGCTGCCTAGAGACATGTGATTTGGGTTGTCTTCCTTACATCTGCAAAGATTCCTCATCAAGGGGATGAATCCCCACATAGGACACCTGCAACTCTCCCAAGAAGCCCACAGGGACTGCAAACCACCCCCAACCCCCGCCCCAAAACCTAAGGAAGCAAGAAAATGAAAGTGAAGAAAATACCTCCCATTCTGCAGGAGACAAACTTCTTCATATAAAGGTTTCCCCCCACCCCCACCCCTTCCACCAGTCTTGGTGTCTGCACCCTGGAGAAGCTCAGGTGGGAAAATCTGTGCAGAGAGAGTGTAGGGTCCTTGCATGGAGACCAGAACTTCCGGCCCAGGGGTTCTGCCTACACTGGCCCAGCTCCCTCCTCTCCTAACCTTCTCCCGGACACGAGACAGTGTCCGCAGGGGCAACTGAGTACCTCATGAGACGTTGACATACAGGTACATTTTGTGAGGAATGGCAGGCTGAGGGCAGGGGGCAGCACTGGCTGGTTTAAGTGCTCATGAGATGGAGCCCCTCACAATCTGTAATGTTGGCTGACACCACCCACTTGTCTCCTTTCTAGAGGAAGCAGCAGAGGGAGGTACCAGAACAACTGGAAATTTCACGTTCAAGGCCCAGATAGGTCCTTAGCCCACCTGGTCCTTAACAGCCCGGGGCAGAAGGTAGGGTGGAAGGGAGTTAGTGGTGCATGCACAGTTCCAGAGGAGGCTCAGTGACATGGTGGAGAAGAGCAAGGTCGTTAGAGTCGACAGACAGAAGTCTAAAATCCAGACTTGGTCAATCACTCCAAGAGCTTAGGCAAGTTACTTAACCTCTCTGAACCTCAAGATGGCAATGATTATGGACTTCTCCGAGGAATGTGGTATGAATGAGATGAAGTAGATGTATGTTAAGTATCCAGGGGCTCCATATCTGTTAGTCTCCTTCTCTCTTGACTTTGGTTTTGATCACCAAAATAAGTAGGTTAAAGGAAGTCGAAGCAACTTCAAAATCCTGGCCAGAGTGTGCATTCTCAACTGGTTCTTGTAAATGGAAAAGGCAATGGTTCTCACCCTGGTGAGGGTGGGGCCCGATAATTTTCCATCTCTGGCAAGTTCCTAATGGTGTTGATGCTGTTGGCCAGGGAAACACACTTGGAAAACTACTACAATTGGAGTATTTACAGAATAGTGTCAGACATTTTTAAAACCCTACCCAGGTTTCCTAAACTCTCTAAGTTTGGGGGGAAGCATCTTCTTGTTAAAATTTAGCTATCCAGTGTACCTATGGTGCGTCAAGAAAAGGTAAAGAGGGAGAGCGAGCACGCCACCCCAGGAGGATCTGGCATGGCTTTGCTCCATCAGAACCCTTGTTTGCACCCAACAAAAGAGAGCCCTTTCGTCATCCTAACTTTAGTTTGGCGGCATTGATATTGAATGACGCTGGCTATATTCCACGCCACCGTGATTCTACTAGGGTTTGATCCAGGGCAGCTTCAGAATCCCCTCAATTGCCTTATGTTGCAAACTGAGGATACGTAATAATCACCTGGGAAGCTTCTCGGCCACTCACACATCCATGCCCCAACTTCGGAGGTTCTCTCAGTAGGTCTTGGGCACAGCTCAAGAATCAAGCCTCCACTTCCCCCAAGGGAGGTCCAATACAGGAGATTCCCGTGGTTCCTCAGACCACACGCTGAGGCTCAACCCTGGAGCCATCTCGTCACCCGCAGGGATACTCCTGGACAGACCAGAGGCTGAAGTTAAAAAAGGGTCCACTCCTCACACCAGCCCTTTTCACCACCTTCCTAACCAGGTGCATCCCACACAGCTAGGTTGTTCATTCATTCAACAAATATTTGGTGAGTGTGTGTTACATACCAGGCGCTGTGCTCAGTCCTGGGAATATAGCAGTGAGTAAAATATAGAGCCAAGACTAGGGTACGGGAAACGAGGTACCTAGAGGGCAAAATTTAAGGAGGCCCGCATTCTTGGAGGCATGCATGAACCTCCTTCACTTTTCTATCCTGGGCACCTGGTTTGCCTCACTCCGGTCCCACTCTTGGTAAAACAGATCCCCTCCCTGTCCTTCGGGAACACACAGTCCAGAGCCGGTGTGGCTTTGGAGGAAGAGGCCTGAGGGATGCCATGTGAAGAATTGAGGGAAAGAATGGTCAAATGGAGAGAGCAGAATACACAGTCCTGGGAGCAGGGAGACCCTGGAATATTTCAGCTCTTCTGGGAGGGTGAGGAGGAAGGCTTGAACTCTAATCAGGTAGGGCCCTATGGGTCTTGGCAAGTGTTCTGGATTTTTTTTCCTAGTGCAAGGGGGAGCCATTGGAGGGTTTTAAACAAAGGAGTGACGTGCTTCACCTTATAATTTTGAAAGAGCACTTGCCGCCATGTGGAAAGTGGGGCAGGTGAACACAGGGAAGCAGAGAGGTCTGTTAGGAGGTCGCTGTGATTAGGCAGATGAGAGCTGGTTTTGCCCTTGGAGACGGAGAGAAGGGGCAGGCTTGAGACTGAATTTGGAGGTGGCATTGGCAGGGCTCGGTGGTGAGCTACTTGTACAGGAGAGAGGAAGGCAAACATCAACAATATTGCCTCGTTTCTGGTTTGAGCATCTGGGTGGATGGAGGCGCCATTTGCCAAGTTAGGCAGAAACAGAAGAGGATGTAAATGGCAGATCAAAGTCCACCTTTGAGCATCTGAGAGATTTTAGATTTCTGTGAGACATCCACATGGAGATGTCAGGTGGGATGTATGAGTCTGGAGTCTAGAAGAGAGGTCCATGAGGGGCCATACATTTGGGAGTCCTGAGAATAGAAATGGGCATTAACATTATGGTTGATCAGAGAGAGAGAGTGTGTGTGTTTAGAAGTGCACTGTTTAGAGGCAGGGATGGGAGGATCCTGCTGCTACTGGGAGGGAGAAGCCAGAGGAGTGGGAGAATGGAAGGAAGTGGGTGGTCCAGAGCGGGATGGCCAACCGCAGGGAAGGCTGCAAACAGAACAGCCACACCCTGGTAAGACCAACAGATTCCTGCGTGTTGGAGCAGGAGGTGGGTGAAGCCCTCAACCCTCCGGTCAATGAAGATAAAGCCCTTGTCACTGGCTCTTCAAGTATGTGACCTTGGCTGCGACCAAAGCCCTGCCGGTTTGGCATCCCCCGGAGGACCTATTTACAGACATGCCCCTCAGCTGCTCCAGGAGACTAACCCCCTGGGACCAGGGCATCTCCCTTCCTGCTGAGAGCCCCTGTTGCCACTGCCCTGCCCGGGGCAGAGATCAGATCATTCACTGCTGAGATGCCCACCCTTCCCGGGGGAAACTGACAGCTGTTTGACAGCCACACAGCAGGACAACTGGAGGCAAGAAATGAAGACAGATTCTCATCGTTAACTTCATTAATGTGCCATTTATTCCTCGTCTCATTAATGAAGTGCCAGTGGAAGGACCAGAGCGGGGGCCCTGGCCTCCCATAGACAAGCACCCATGGAGCAGACTTTCCAGCTTGACCAGGCATTGCCTCCCTCTCTTCTAGAACTTCCCCAAATTCTGCTCTCCTCAAGCTCCTTCCGCCCCCTCGCAGCCCCTCTCCCTCTCCGCCCACCTTTTAAAAAGTCATTAGGAAGAGATCTGTACCTCCCAGTGTGATTCTGACTCACGGATATTTGCCCAAAAGTAATGGTGCATGTGAAACACTAAACCTCTTTTCAAGGGTAGGTTCACGAAGGAGAGGCTGAGAAAAAGTTTGCTAAATAAAACCATCTGTTTCCCTGAAGATACGCAGATACAGTAACATTTGCCTCCTGCTGATGTACTTTAATCTCTCGAAGGTCCCAAAGACCCAGCCCAGCCCACGGATCTCACCTACTTCCTCCCACGTGCCCCACGCAAGCTGGAGAGTCTCCCTCCTCCCGGTGGCCATCCCTGGCTCTCAGGGTCTATGCCACAGGCTGTAGCTGGAGTCTGTGGAGTTCATTTAAGGCACCTCTATCCTGCCAGATCATTTATTCATATCGCTGCAAAGGCCTTGGAGCAGAAAGCACTTGAGAGAAAAAGAAGGCAGGGATGGAACCCAGAACAAATGGACCCTGCCCCACAGGGAGCTGGTGCATCCCAGCCCTCACATCTGCCCTTCCACCTTGGCCACCCCCAGCATTCTCCCCAAAGCCCTGGAGCCCAGGCCTGAGGAGGGCCAGGCCCAGCGCTCACAGCGGGAATCCTGGCAGCACCAGGAAGAAGCGCCCCACCCCCTTGGCTTCCAGCAGAGAGTGGAGTCAGCCCTGGGGTGCTGGGTGGCACGGTGTCAGTCTCCGCTCTCCTCCCCTGCAGCCGGTCACTAGAACCTGCTGACTATGTCTCAGAAACGCCTTGCCTTTGCTTCAAGGCATTTGTAACACTTGATCCCAGGCCTTTAGACCCAGGGGCGATGGGGACCCCCAAGCCAGACCAGGGGAGTGAGGGGGAAGCAATGCAAGAGGAGGGAACAGAACAGCTGGCCAGGAAAGACAAGTGTCATCCAGGACCATCAGAGGTAGGGACAGATTGTTTCAGGCAGTGGAAAGAACCTGGCCAAAGCATGGAGGTGCAAAAGCATCTGGAGGGTTTGGGGCAGTAGGGAGTCATGGGGAGGCAGGATGGTGGGGTGGCTAAAACTGTGGACTCTAGAGCCCGGCTGCCTGGGTTCAGACCTCAGTCTGCCATTTACTGGCTGTGTGTCCTTGGGCCAGTTGCATAGCCTTTCTGTGCTTCAGTCTCCCCGTGTAGATAATGGGGACAATAATGGTGCCTATCTTGTAGGCTTACATGAGGATTATATGGCTTAATATGTTTAAGCACTTGGGACAGAATGGCCCATATTACGGCACCTGAACCAGAATGGCTGGCACAAAAAAAAAGGCAAGGGCCAAATCATGAAGAAACTTGAATGCTACTCGATTCTGCGTGATTTTCAGGCTGATTCCCAGAAGCTCAAGGAGGTAGGCTGAGGGGTCGAAGGTAGGAGCCCTGTGTGCCCAGGCTCCAAGCCACTGTTTATCTGTTGTATATATTTGTGCTTCTGGATAAAGAAGAGGTTTTCCAGTTCCAGAATGGATTGAAATGGGGAGCCATTGGAGGATTCGGAGCAGGTGAATGGCCCCCCATTTACAGCAAGGAGGCTATCAGAGGATAGGCAAGCGGAGGTGGGGGTCAGAAAGCTTGGAGGTCCAGGCAAGAGGTGGCGTGGGTCAGAGCGAAGGTTGTGCAGAGAGGCCCCAGAGTCTGGGGACACTTGGAAGGCAGAACAGCATGTACAACTGGATACGGATCCTGCAGGAGGGCGTGGAAGCTTGCTCTCTGGCTTGCTCTCTTCCCCTGCGCTCCTTTCTCCAAAGCCTCCTGAGGTCTCTGCTTTTCTCAGGGAATAAAATGCAAACATCTTTCAAGGCCTCTGAGATCTCTCCCTGCCTCCCTTGGCTCCCCCCCAACTCTTCCCCTGCCCTGTCCTGGTCCCCGCTGCTCTCCAGCTCAGCTGCCCCGAACCAGTGTGTCCAGACCCACGGCATGCCTTGCTGTCTCCTCTTCTTCCTCGTGGCTGGCCACCCCCTCCCTCTTTCAGGTCTGATGGCCTTTCCAGCCACTCTGTCTAAAGTGCCCCCCCAGCCCCCATCATGTCACAGTTTCATTCACCGCCCTCGGAGCCTCTCTTGCTTAGTTTCTTTGTGTCTCCCTCTCCTAGAATACAGACTCCTGGAGGGCTGGGACCCTGTATGTTCATATCGCGTATCCGTGAATGTTTAGTAGGTGGGTAACCAACGAATGACACCCATGAAATTGGTCTCCGGTGTGGGTGTCTGGATGGAAGGTGACACTGCAGACTAAGTGGGGCAGGAGCCAGGGCGGACTCCTAAGTGGGGGCCGTGAGGCAGATGGGCAGGGCCCTGCCCTGTTCCCAGCCTGCCCTGGGCTATTCCAACCCCCACCCTGCGTCTCACCCTCTAACACACAGACACTCTCGCACTGCCTCCCTCTGCCTGGAATGTCCTCGCTTGTTTTTCTCTGCAGCAAACTCCTTTTGCTCACTTGCCAGACCCTGTGGAATATCACCCCCTCTGGGAAGCCTACCTATAACCCTGGGCAGTTTATTATTCCTTCCTCCGCTCCCCCACATCTTGCCCACACCTCTCTTAAAACACTGATCAAAGCAACATTTCTCTCCCCTGTCCCTACCGCAAGACTGTGAGGTCTTTATCATATTTGTAATTATAGAAGTAATAATTATAATAGCAGCTAATATTTTCTGAGAGCCTACTCTGTGCCAGGCACCATGCTAAGCACTTTACACAAATTAGTTCATTTAATCTTAACAACAACCCTAAGAGGAAGGTACTGTTATTTAGCCCCATTGTACAGATCAGGAAATTGAGACTTTGAAAGACTTTCAATTTAATGAAAGACTTAAATAAACTGCATTGCTCATAAACATCAGAGCCAGAGTTTGCCCAGAGCTGCCTGACTCCAAATCCATATTCTCAACCTTGTGCTCATCAGCCAGTATTTATTGAGCACATACTGTGTATCAGGCACTGGGTAAGACATGGCAGGTATGATGATGAGGAAGACTAGACCATTTCTGCCTCCAAAGAGCCCACAATCTAAAGAGAACACAGGATTCGTCACATAATCCCCACAAGCAACAGGAAAGTTATGGCGGTGACATGGGCTATGGAAGAGGAGGTCTGTGGTACTTTGGGGGCAGATCCCAGAGGAGATGGCCCAGCCCCAAGTGCCCGCCTCCACACCTGACTCAGCTCTCCCCCTCCTCCGTCCCTGATTCCCCCACCAATTCCAAGCCTCAGACCTTCGAGGAGGGATTGCTCACTAGATGTTATTCTCTACCCATCAGAGCCAGATTGGCTTCCACCCTGTCTCTCTTCCAGGCCCCCCTGCCCAAGGGTAGCTTAACAGCACTTCCTGCCCCATGCTTCAGAGATCCTTTTAGGTCTCCTGTGGCTTTCCTGAAAGGGTAGCGGATGCTTCTCTGCTGATGATGAGAGATTCAGACAAGGCACTTAATGATTAAGAGACTAGAAGTGTTCTCTAAGAGATGGGGGAGCATGGTTCTTACTCTGCCCAGCCTGGATTCCCAAGACAGACGTGGAGGCATTGACACCACTCATTGCCTCTTTGGGAGGAAGAGAAGGAGGGTAGCCCTGGAGAAGAACAAAAACACATGGGGGCAGCAGGGACTGAAGGAATGAGAGCATTTGGATCTCAAAACGAAGTTGCTGGATTCCTTGAGGCTGGCAGTGGACACAGTCAGGCACCTTTGGACCCTCCCAACTGGCGATACTGATGTTAGGTCTTTCAGTGTGAATCCTTGGTCTTTTCTGGCTGGCAGGGACAGATCTGAAGGCTAGAACATTTAGAACAATCATCTCATCTTACAGATTGAAGCCTAGAGATGTGAAATGACGTGCCCAAGCTCTTGTGGCTTGTTAGTGGCTGAAGAATTAAAGCCGGAGTCTCCTGACTTGTGCTTTTCCCCAGGGCAGCCCACAGATAGGAATTCTCTTCTATGCCTGGGGCTATGTGAGTGCATCAAAGGGAAGGGAATCTTCAGTGAGCTGTTGCAGACAAGAGCAATGGTGTGCAGTGGACGGGACTTTGAGAATCTTACTGCCCAGACAGTTTGCACCTAAGGACAGACTTCTCCAGGAGCCCACACCCTGGCTCTCCCTATGCTGACAGCAGGTCTGCTCTCTCCAAACACCAGCCAGGACTTAAAGCCAGCTGCTACTGGGTCCGGATCTGCCCTATCGGCCCATAGGTTAGTAGTCGAGAGAGCCAAGTCGGTCTCTGCCAATTTCTGGACAGCAGTGACCTCTCCATCACTGGGGAGCGCATTACCAATCAGGGGCCCTAAGGCAGCCTCCCCTGACAGCAAGTGAAGATGAAAACAATAAAGTGTGAGCTGTTCCACAGCCCCTGGTCACCCTGGTTTTATTAAAGCCAAAGTCTCAAGCATCACTAATGAGGATAAAAGGCTGGCGGGGAGCATAGGATATGGGGCTGAAGCCTCCAGAGAAAGGGGGTGGGGCAGAGCCAGGATCTGGCAAGGTGGCCGAGGGTCCAAGCTGGGGCCCCAGCTTTCCAGAGAGGGAGGTGGCTGCCAGGAGGTGCTGACTCTGTTTGCTTGGCCCCCATCCCTCTATTTACTCAAAAGTAACCTATTTATTTTCATATCTCAGATAAGCCAGTCCTCTGCAGTGTGTGTGTGTGTGTGTGTGTGTGTGTGTGTGCAGGGGAACAGTATCTCCCTTGATCCGTTGAGCCAAGAGCAGCCAATGTGCGGTCAGGCCCAATGAAGCTCAGTCACCCACAGCAGAAGGTCCTGGAACTAGCTTCTTGGCTTCTCTTTTCTCTCTTCCTGCAAGTCATGGGCGGGGGGGGGGGGGGGATCTTAGCCCGTTCCCTTTACCAGTGATGGAGAAGGAAGTTCACAGTTGGGAGCAGGGACCAGGGTTGGGGTTAGGGGCCCCCACAGCATGCCGCAGACTCAGCCCCCCGCATGCTCCCCAGCTGCCACAGTCCTGTCAAGAAAAGGCACCCCTGCCGAAGAGGGGCACCCTGCTAGGTTGGTGATCCCCAGGAAGGAGCCATCCTTGGGACCAGTGCATAGAGCCCCAAGTGATTCCATTTACCATGAGAGATGCCCCACACCCCAGGCCATAAACAAATCCACTTGGACTCTCCCAAACAACACAGCCCTCGAAAGTGCCACTTTACATCGTAGGGGAGCCGCTCCCTTCAGAGGGGCCACAGGATTCTTTCTCAGGCCCTGCCTTTATTGTAACATTGGCACTGAGGACCTCTCCGTCTGGGGCTCTCCTGGCTGAGATACAACCATCTGTTTCTACATGCATTCATGCAGCTCCTCTCATGCTTGGCCACCTCTGAAGCTCGAGTAGGTGTAAAGCAAAGCCTGGCCCCAAAGGGCCTCCAGTCACTAGATGCTAGTGGGAGGGCACGGTGGCAGCAGAGGGGGACTTGGTAATGCGTCTGAGGGGCTCAGGGGCAGAAGGTGCTGCAGGGGTGTGTTGGGGGGACAGAGGGGAGAGATGCTCTCTGTGGGCTGGACCTTGGACGAGGACCCCTGCAAGATGCATAGGTTTGTCCACACAGAGACAAGAAGAGGCCCACCAGTCTTGTAGAGCAGGGGGAGTGGCCTAGAAGAATAGGGAGAAATAATCAGGTGAGGAAGTAAGACAAGACCCCGTTGTTGAGGGTCCTTAATGCAAGCTAAGAAGATGGGCTTTGATTCCAGAAATGGAACAAGGGGAGCCACTGGGGGTGTTTGAGCAGCAGCACATCTGTGTAAATCTGGCACCAGAGCACTCACTAGGCATGTGACCTCGGGCAAGCTACTTAACTTCACCAAACAGTCCTTTTCTCCTGTTTGCAGTGGGATAATAAGAGCACGCACCTCGTAGGGCTGTGGCAAGGCTTCCTGAGATCATTTGGCTTTGAAGGACTTGGCGCATGGTAGCCACGCAGGAATGTTAGTTCTCATTGCTGTTGCTGAGTCGGAAAGGCTTCTCTAGCTTTGGGCAAGAATGAACTGAGGAGGGTTATATGGGACATGAAGAGAACTGGGGGCCCCCTCGTACCTCAGCGCCTTGGTCAGAGATAGGACTTTCAGCCAGGTGCACTGGGGACCTGCTGCAGGAGGGGACCATCACGCTCCCTCAACACCATGTCGCAGGGCCGTTTCCTGTGTCTCCCTCCCTCCCTGGACTAGAGGGCTAGGGAGACAAGAGACGCCCCTGAGGGAGGTGGGGATCCTGGCACCTTATTTTAACTGGTGACACCCTACTAGACCGTGTGCATGTTGAAGGGGGGGACTTTCTACTCTCCACAAAGCACAGTGCCTCCGGCAGGTTCTTGGTCAACGTGAACTGACAAACAAATGGACAGCTGCAGGAAGCTGTGGTGTAAGGTCTAGAGGAGCCAGGGTCACCCTGAGGTGCTTCCTCAGTGAGCTGGAAGGTGCTCCAGGATGGAGCGAGTGTAAGGAGCACTCTCCTAAGAGTCAGGAGTCCCGCTGTGTCTCCCACCAGCTGTGTAAGCCTGGGCAGAGCTCTGAGATGGGAGTTTGAACCCTGAGCTCTCTGTCTGCGAAGTGGAGGGGATGGTGACGGCACTCCCTGCCTTGCACAGTTCCTGCAAACACAGGAGCTGGTGGGTGTTAGTCTGGGGTTGCTGGGTCCTTGGTGCCACAGGGTTCTGTGTGCTGGAGGGGGTCCCGCCTCTCCAGGGTGTCCAGCTCTGCCCCAGGCAGACCCCCTCCTTCTGCTACTCTGGGATTTAATTGTGGGGCGAGTAAAATTACCAAGACAAATCTTGGGCTAGGGCAAGGTTCCATCTAGAGGAGGGCATGGGGCCCACAAGCTCGGGAAGGGGTTGGGAGTGTCTTACATTATTCTCCAGTTGGGCCCAGGTATCAGGTGTCTCTAGGAGTGCACAGTCAAGGGGAGTTCTTTGTCAGAAGGGACAAAAGCCTTGCTGTCATCCTTGACTGCTCTCCTTCTCACAAGTGCCCTCCTCAAGGAGGCCCTCCCTGGCCAGCCTGTCTAAAACGTCAAGAGCTATGGCTTCCCCCATGAACATTAGCTATCTCCTTTACCTGCCTTACTTTTTCCTCCTTGATACTTTTGTTTTTAAGTTTTTATTTATTTATTTTAAGAGAGAGAACACATGCATGACTGGGGGGCGGGGGGGAGGGCAGGGGGAGCGGAGAGAGTGGGAGACAGAGAATCCCAAGCTGTCAGCGCAGAGCTGGACAAAGGGCTCACACCCACGAACTGTGAGATCATGACCTGAGCCGAAATCAAGAGTTGGATGCTCAACCCCCTGAGCCACCCGGGCGCCCTTCTCCTTGGTACTTTTTACTGACTTATTTACCTTTGTTTCTTGTCCTTTACCCAAGTAAAAATGTAAGCTCCGTGAGGGCAGGGGTTTTTGTGCATTTTGTTCTTTCCCAGAACAACACCCCGCACACAGCAGGTGCTCAGCGAACATTTGTTGACTGAATGAATGACTGAAGGAGTGGATGGCCCCATCTGAGATCAGAGCCACCCCCCCAAACCCTGCCTTCCTCCTCCACCTGGGGCGGGGGGGGGGGGGGCACCAGGCCAGCCCCCGGGCCTCAGGGCAGGTTTCAGAGCAACAGCATTCTCCTTCATCAAGTGGGGGGCAAGAAGAGGAAGCAGTCCAGAAAAGAACTGTGTAACTGACAGGCAAACGTCTTTACCCTGTTTGAAGTTTTCCTCTTCCCTGTTGCTCAGAAACTTCCTAGGATTAGGACCCATAGGAGAGACAGGAGAGCGTGTACTCTGCTGGGGTCGTTTTTGAAGGATGACCACATTTAAGGAAAAAGGACAAGGTGGATCCAAGACCTGGCACAAACCTGGGACGGGGAGTGTACACCCCTCGGTCTGCAGCATGGCCAGCTCTGGGCTCGAATTCCAGAATTCCCAGAAGGCCAGAATAGCCAGAGTGAGGTCGCGATCCCTTGTGTTTCCACACTGAGGCCTGGAGGCGAGAGAGCTGAGTGGGTCTCCAGAGAGGCGAGGAAGCGGAGGGACTGGTGAGGAACAGCTCAGCTGAGGGCTGGAAGCAGACATGCTGGGAGAGAGCACCGGATGGCCGAGGTGGGTCTTGTGCAGGACACCGTCACGACCACGAGCCAGGCAAGGGGCTGGGGTGTGGAGTCAAGGGGACCAGTGACTCAGAAGGGCGAGCTGGAAGGGAACAGGGCCGGGCCACAGAGGGGCTGCTAGTCCCGAGGCTGCAGCTGAGGGGCACATGCAGGGCCGGTCAGGACAAAGCAGGACCCTGAGGTCCTTCCAGAATCCGAGCAGAATTCAGAAGGGACAATGAAGGCGGCAAATTCTACTGAAGAGGCGATATCGTGATCGTTTAGTCCCAGCTACTCCCAGCATGGAGGCCAGACCCTTGGGTCCGACAGACATGGCAGTCTGCCTCGAAGAACATTCTCCCGGGCCCCAGAGTGGCCTGCAGCAACTTCCCCAGGGGCCTGTGCACCCCTCATCTGCCCTCTCGTCTGCTTCTTTGCAGGAAAGCGTGGACCTGGGAGAGATCATGTTCTCGCTGTGCTACCTGCCCACTGCAGGCAGGCTCACCCTCACGGTGATCAAATGTCGGAACCTCAAGGCGATGGACATTACAGGCTATTCAGGTACCTCTCCTACCCAAGTCGTCTGCCATGTGGCCTTCCAGCCACCCAGACATTAGGACTTGGAAAGGTGTTTAGAGAGAAGGGAGAACTATCAGTGTTCTTTTTCTTAAATGTTTCTTTTTGAGAGAGAGACAGAGACAGAGAGCACAAGTGGGAAGGGGCAGACAGAGAGGGAGACACAGAATCCGAAGCAGGCTCCAGGCTCTGAGCTGTCAGCACAGAGCCCGACATGAACCCTGAGATCGTGACCTGAGCTAAAGTCAGACGCTCAACCTACTGAGCCACGCGGGTGCCCAGAACCGTCAGTGTTCTTAGAAGAGAAGCCCCAACTCTGGACTTGAATTCCAGTTCTGCCACTCCTTTGCTGTGTAATGCTTTGATTTTCTAATCTGAAAAAAGAACTTACACAGTTTGCTTTCAGGATAAACGTGTTGATTCATGTTAAGTCCTTACAGTTGTGCCAGACACGCAATAAGCACTCAGTAGATATTAGCTACTCCCATCGCTCTTTTCCTCAGAGGAGGCGGAGAATAAGGAATAAACACAGTAGGAGAAAAAAAATAAATAAGGAAAATTTTTCTAGTTATAGGAGGCCCCAGGACTTTGAAGGGTTATGTCAAGTTTGAGTGTGTAAATGTTTGGAGGTCCGCACAGCCCTGTGGCGGCCCCGAAGACCTAGTCAAAGGAGCGAGGCCACTGAAAAGCAAAGTGCATTTGTATTTGAGTTTTTCCTGCAGGGCTCCTGGCCCCAGCCTCAGTGCCAGGAGAGCTGCTAAGAAGCGCAGGAAGCATGAGTCCTCTTCCAGAAACCGAGGAAATGCTTGCTTGGGGCAGCTATAGAGACAGGTCCTTTCCCATGACAACGTTGTTGCCAGAGAAGGTATTTGAGTTTTGATAAAGCAGAGGAGTAGCGTGGGTCCCAGGAGCCTCCTTCCCCCATCTGCTCAAATTAGCCCGAGAAGCGAAATGGGGTGAAGT
The DNA here is from genome assembly GCF_023721935.1 of Panthera uncia. Classification (NCBI taxonomy): domain Eukaryota; kingdom Metazoa; phylum Chordata; class Mammalia; order Carnivora; family Felidae; genus Panthera; species Panthera uncia. Next base: position 9,118,889 of record NW_026057585.1, read on the forward strand.
GTCCCAAAGAGCAGACTTACAGAACAGTCTGAGCTGCGCTCAGAGTTACAAATGGAGGAAAAGGCTTGTTTTCCAAGACCCATCACCCAAGAGGCGCTTGTGATGAATCTGGTTTCCAGTGGAAAACCACTCCAGAGGTGCCTCTGAACCTGGGTTGGGAGTATACGGGAGGTTTTTGCTTTTATCCATTAATTATTTGTTTCCTGGAAAAACTTAGTATTGTCACAGGGGCCATAAAGAGGGGACAGTCCAGCTGCGAACATCTGTGCCCAGGTGCAACCTGGTGTAGGTGGAAGAAGATGAGGTATTAGACCCCAAAAAATGAGGCTTTGAGGAAAGACGGTTGGAAAACACTGAAGTAATGTGTACTTCTTGCCGCTCTGAATCCTTCGGAGCCTCTGCTCCCAGCCTCCACTGTCTCTGGGCGGCACTCATGTCTTCCAGACCAAAAGCTCCCCAAGATGGCACCCACCCTAATGCCTCTCCTTCCACTGAAGCTACCACTGCACTTTGCAGGGCGGGGGGCGGTGGGGGGGGAGTTGTGGTGAGAAGCTTAAAGAGCCTCTCCCGACATGTGAAAAGCTCTTAGGTCCCAGCAAGCCAGCTTCCTCCAAAAATACAGCCCATGTAGATTTCATTTTAATATCAAAATAAGTGCGTGCCAGGGACAGGAATTCACCGAGGACTCTCCAGCCTGCTGAGGGAAATAGGATTTTGCTGCCTAAGTCCCCACACTATCTTCTCTGGTGTAATTAAATTGATGTGCTAGAGAGAGAGCTTATGCTGAAGCCACTGAGGTAATCATAACGGCCGTTCCACATCAGAAGGTTGTGGGGGAGAGATTTTTTTCTCACACCAAATCCTAATCCCCCTCTCGCAACTGACCCTCTTTTCCACCTGGGTTCAGAATCTGGCATTAAATCTCAACTTGACGCGGAACATTCAGGGGTCCTCCTTTTGTCAGAGATTTCTGTCTATTTGGTTCACAGATGTAAGCCAATGTCTGGAACGGTGCATGGCAACACAATAGGCATTGCATAAATATGTTTTGAATGAGTGACTGAATGAATATGTAGCATGAGGAGCCTTGTCAGCGGGTGATACCGTGGGGGCATACGTGGCAGGGGCCTCTCAGACTAGATCTCCTGTTTTTGAGGATGAGTTTGAGGTTGCCGTCAGCTCAGACTGCTTTGATACTGGACTAAACCAGGGGGCGAATAGAGCTTTTTGCCTGTTCTTGATTTCTATGCCATCGACCCCTGAACCCATGGGTCTTCCTATTCTCCTTGATTTAACCAGTCATGAACCAATTCTCTAAGCCCATACACTGCAATGATGACAATGAAAATAACACAATAATAATAAGGGTCCGGATGCCACAAAACCCACCCATCTCCACCACATCCGGTCTGTACTGATTGGAGTCTAGTGGTTTAAAATGTAAACTTTGCAGACAGACAGACCTAGGTTCAAACCTGAGGCAAGTTCCTTAATCTCTCTCGCCTCAATTCCCCTACCTATAAAAGGGGGTGAAGATGATAAATATTTTATGGGGGTGGGGGGAAGTTTAAAACACATGATGTACATAAATCTCAGCACAGTGTCTGGTAAATGCTGGACTATGATGGCCCTCACGACAATGAGGCTGAAATACACTGCCAGCCTTCGTGCTCTCTCCCTTAGCTGCACAGAACATCAGAGGCTGCTAGAGAGGAAACAACTTCCAAGGTCTTGTGGAGCCAGCACTCCACTAGAAGCCACAAATTTTTGCCCCAGAGAATCCAAAGGAACAGTCATCTCTCTGCTTAGCCTCTTGGACGGTCATAAGATTGATGATTTCTTCAAGGGAAATACACCCACTGAAATTTGTAAATGGACATACCTCAGAGGGGTAAACAGAGTTGGGGAAAGAAGCTGAGAATCTCCCAGTCGGTAATAAGCATTTGCCAAGTGGCCATTGGGACAGGTGGCTCTGCCATATTTTTCCAAGCCTGGTGACATGGGAATCTGTTGTCTAGGAGGTACATGGAAATGGGCGTGGCGGGCAACAAGCCAGCACTTGAACAGCCTCAAGCCTGAAGACACTTTCCAGGGCAGCATATACCTTATGGAGTCTAGAAGTTGCCACGTTAACAACAGGTCTTGGGGCAAGCTTTCCTACCTGACTGCCTGGACCTGAACACTGTCCTGGGCACATCCCTAGACAACAGAGCCTATAGAAACCAGAAAGCTGTCTCACAGAGGTTCTAGGAACTCTGCCTTCCTTTTTACTGAAAACATCCCCAAGAGAGGGCCCTTCCAAACGGGTCACTGGAGACGGCAGGTTGATTAAACACCTACTGTTTAATCATGGTCCCCCCAGAGCCCCCATAAACCTAAGTGCCCCCAAGGTTAAGGCATAGCTGCCGCTGTCACATTGGTTAGTCGGCTCTCTCAAGCTTCTGCATGGTGAGGTGCCCCAGCTGCCCCCTGAGCGATGCCCGGGGAGCGTGAGGGCCTGGTGGGTGCTCAGGTGCCCATGAGATAGAACTGCATGCCTGTGCATCAAGGCGCCAGGCAGTGGCTGGTTGGCCCACAGCTGCTGACAGATTCACATGAACCCTGGCTTCTGGGCAAGAAGGTGTCTCGGCACATCAGCGTCTCAAAAGCTGTTATTACCTGTGAGTTGCCCTCCCATTTCTTGAGCTGTGCGGCATAAATAACAATTATGATGGTGTCTAAGACACCTGTGCTATGAGATACAATAGGTGTCGCTTCACTTGGATGAGTTGAAAATTTCAGGGTAGAAGGATGACCACAAAATACCTATTCAGAAAACAAAAGAAGAGACAGGGATGGGAGACACATGGAGGTTCAGTAAAAAGACATCTCCTCTGGGGATGGAGAGAATCCAAGATCCCCCTGAGAAATGAAATGTCAACTGGTTGCCCTGAATCTCAGGAAGCCGCCTTACTCACGGCCCCTGCCACAGCCCCATCCTCCTCCTCTGCCCAGAAGTAGGCAGGAAAGGGCTTCCGGGGAAGCAGACAGCAGGGCCTTTCTTGATGCCAGCTGGAAATGAGCTTGTTGGGACAATGAGACCCATAATCCTGTTGTCAGGTGGGGAGGACAGGACCAGCGTTGTGATTGTCGCTGTTCATTTACTCTGACATGCTGCTACTCCTTGGGTGTCATCGACATCTATTTTTACTCCCTTATCCTTTGGCTAATAATGCTGACAAACCCCCAGAGAAAAGGACTCCAAGTCGGGGAAAGGAACCGAGTGCCTCGTTCAGCTTCACCACCCTTTGGAGCAAGCCGGCCATCACGGAGCTGAGATTTAGGGCCGTGATCTGCATACCCATGGGCAGGTGTCCTGTCTGATTTGAGGCCAGCTTCACCATTAGTGAAAGTCCATTAGGCACTCTCCCAATAATCCTGAGGTCGCTAAAGACTCTGTGTTTATTAAGCACGAAGTGCCCTCAGAGACAGGTGTGCTACATAAATACAAGGTGGTTTAATTATCTTAACAACCCACTGATACCATCTGATGAGCAACAGTAGGTCTGTGGCTTCCATCTCTCTGCTGCAAATGATGTTCGAGGACATCTGGTTAACATGCTCCCTAACATGCCCCTTTCCCTTCCCATCACCCCTCCACTGGCACAGATCCATATGTCAAAGTGTCCCTGCTTTGTGATGGGAGGAGACTGAAGAAGAAGAAAACGACCATAAAGAAGAACACTCTCAACCCTGTCTACAATGAAGCCATCATCTTTGACATCCCCCCAGAGAACATGGATCAAGTCAACCTGCTCATCTCGGTTATGGATTACGATCGGTAGGTGCTGGTCCCAGAGGGCCACGATTCCCTGCCCCTCACGCCCACACCAATGCAGCACAGGGTGTCCTGACCTTGGACCCTGTGGTTCAGGGCTCGGGATCCCATTGGCCTCAAATATGGCTCCACCCAAGAAGGGTGCAGAAGTTTGAGGAAGAGTGTGGATTCCACTGAGCAGAAGCTCAAGTTTTGCTTCCCAGCAGGGCCCATTTCCATCAAGGGCCAATCTACCCGTTAGTTTCCCTGAATTTGCCCCTGACTACTCCTGTTGCTCCCCCTGCCACCAAGTCCTGTCATCTGTCCTCTAAAATGCCTCCCTCCTCTCCATTTCTGGTGCTGCTACCACTCCCACTCAGGGATGGCTGTGCAGCGTCCCAGCTGCCCCCTGCCTCCATCACGCCCTGGCTCAATCCTGCCAACACACTAGAAGCACGCCTTCCTAAAAGACTACTTTCTTTGGCACCTACCCTTCTCAAGAACCACCAATGGCTCCTGTTATATAGGCTCTTCCCCTAGCTTCTCAAGGCCTTCCAGAATCTGGACCCAACATATTTATCCAACTTAATTTCCCCTTTCTTGGATATATTTCTTCTCTTCCACTTATCCAAATCCTCTCTTCCATCAGGGCCGGCTCAAAAATATTTTCCAACCACCCCAGCCACCGTGACACCTTCTCTCCAGGTGTCACTCCAGCTGAAGGAAGAAAAAAAAAACATGCAGTAAACCCTTCATCCAGGATTTTTAGCACAAGTTCTCAGGCATAGTAGGTGCTCGCTGAACATAGTTGAGTGGTGATTAATGTTCTTGCTGAGTGAATCAATCACATTCTAGCCTTTGGGGGTATGGAGAACGAGTACTCAGAGCGGGGTGATTTATTTCCAAATGCTGAGATCTCAAGCAAGGCTGTGATGTCCTAGCAGAGTCCAATAAGGGACGAGACTTAAACTCTCCCATTCCCTAAAGTCCGGCCATCTGCCCACCATTTCCTGTGATTCCAAAGCAGTTTGTTACCTTTTTCTCATCTCTCTGTGTCAGTGTCCACCCAAGGAGGGTGGGCAAAGTTTCACTGCCGCCGGCACCCCGAGGCCCTGCCAAGCATCTGTTTTCAGAGCTCAGCATTCTGAGTTAGATCTCTGGGCAGAACCCCAGCCCCCAGGACCCCCCTTTCTGACAGCGTGTCTGGTCACCAGCGCCAGGCCCTTTCTTTCTCCCTCAGAGTGGGCCACAATGAGATCATAGGAGTGTGTCGTGTGGGGATCAATGCCGAAGGCCTGGGCAGGGACCACTGGAACGAGATGCTGGCGTACCCACGGAAGCCCATTGCACACTGGCACTCCTTGGTGGAGGTAAAGAAATCCTTCAAAGAGGTGGGTGAGGTCGCGCTTGGCCCTTGGCAAGTTTGCCGCATGGCAGCGTGGGCTGGAGAATGGCAGTCGGCGGCTGTACGACCTCGCCTTCGTGGGTCCTTCCCGGGGTGTGCGGGGGCTACGTGCTTCTCACCCAGTGCGGAACAGGCAGGAAGGAAATGGAGGAGGACAGTGGGAAGCTACCTGACAAAAAGCCTCTGATGTCGAGCATATTGAAAGCGACACTGAGTTCTAAACGGAAAATTAGAACTTGGAGGAAGCCTTCCCAGCAGCTCCACTGTGCCAGGCCCAGAATGCTTTCACGAAGCCCCTGGGGCCGAGTCAGTCTTTTGGGAGAAAGCCCCAAGAGGCTGAGATCAGAACGTGGCCATGGAAGCACTAGGTTCCCTGAGGCTCTAGCCAGGTGGTCCCAAGGCAGTCTTCATTGCCTGGATGCAGATGGCCAGAGATCAGATCCTGCCACCACGAATGCTGGTTCTCCCGTTGTTGGATGGAGTGTGGCTTCAAGGCGGCACACTGTGTGACCGCATCCTAACAGAGATATGATGGATGGAGCACTGCCCAGGAGTCCTGAGCCCTGGGCTCCAATCTTGGCCCCTTTGGCCTTGCTATATAATAATCTGGAGCCAATCATTTCTCTTAACTGCAAAGAAAATGTCCCTTCCAGTGACATTGACAGTTGGCTTCCCCTCCGCCAAACTCTGCCAATGTAAGATCCTGCTATGTATCACCCTGATGGCTCCCAGGCCTGCTTTTTCTCAAATGGGTTGAGATGTGGGGGTCGCCAGGTGAGCTTTAAACCTTATTTTGAGTATCTCATACCCATTCCGTATCCTAAACAGCAGGTGATTGCTTGTTCATCCTAGCCTTCAAGCCTAGAAAGTCTAGAGCATAAAGTTGGAAAATCTAATGAAAAAAATAAAGCTTTAACCCTTACACCATGTGGCCCCTCAGCTGAAAAGCAGTCACCTTAAAAACAGTACAGTTGACCTTTGAACAACACGGTTTGAACTGTGTGGGTCCACTTAGGTGTGGACTTTTTTTTATATATACAAATACAGTACAGTACTGTAAATGCATTTTCTCTCCCTGATGACTTTATTTAAAAAAAATTTTTTTTTTAACATTTATTTATCTTCAAGAGAGATGGAGAGACAGCAAGCAGGGGAGGGGCCGAGAGAGAGGGAGACACAGAATCGGAAGCAGGCTCCAGGCTCTGAGCTGTCAGCACAGAGCCCGACGTGGGGCTCGAACTCATGAACTTCGGGATCATGACCTGAGCTGAAGTCGGATGCTCAACCGACTGAGCCACCCCGGAGCTCCACCCAGATGACTTTCCTAATAACATTTTTCTCTCTAGCTTACTTTATTGTAAGAATACAGTATAGAATTCCTATAACATACAAAATATGTGTTAATTGACTGTTTATGTTATCGGTAAGGCTTCCAGTCAACAGAACGTGAGTAGTTAAGATTTGGGGGAGGAAAAAGCGATACTCAGATTCTTGACTGTGTGGAGGGTCAGTGCCCCTAATCCTGATGTTGTTCAAGGGTCAACTGTAATCCTTTCTTTAGGCTCTGTGACACAGGAAAGGTGTGGGAGCCAAACCCAGAGGAACTCCCAGCTCCCTTTTCTTTTTGGGGTGGACAGGTCTGTTTCCACCTATTTCCACCCCAGAGCAGTGTGAAGTATCTTTTTTTTTTTTTTAATTTTTTTAAATGTTTTATTTATTTTGAGAGACAGAGAGAGAGACAGTGCAGTGGGGGAAGGGCAGAGAGAGAGGGAGACACAGAATCCGAAGCAGGCTCCAGGCTCCAAGCTGACAGCACAGAGCCTGACTCAGGGCTCGAACTCACAAACCGTGCGATCGTGACCTGAGCCAAAGTGGATGCTTAACCGACTGAGCCACCCAGGCGCCCCTGCAGTGTGAGGTGTCTTAAGAGAGACTGGGAGCTGAGGGTATTTGGACATGTGGAATCATGTGGGGGATAGAAGGTTCTAGGAGCCAAGCTAATTGATTTACCTACTCAGGTAGGCATGTCTTCAAGGCCAGTGTGGAGAAGTAAGTCATAGACACAAAGTTCTTGGTCATCTGAGGCCTCATGTTTCTGTCTTGTGGTTTCCTTGATTCTACCACAGCTTCTGTGAAGCTTAAATGACTGAGGCCAGTCCCATCCCTCACCTCCCCGGCTCCTTTCCCCCAGGAGATCTTCTGCCTCCTCTTATCCAGAAGGCTCTGTCTGCAGGGTGTAGGTGCGGTACCCACGACCAGCCTCTGCCTACTCAGGAGGCAGCTCCTAGACAGAACAGTAGGTGCCCAGAGACCACACCTGGTACCTCACTTGAATGCAGGGTTGAATCAACCAAGGGAGGGTGCCTTGCCCCCTCCCCCATTTTTAAATCCATTGGAGATACGTTAAGAGTAGAATAAATACACTGAAGTGTTCAGAATGCATTAGAGGGAGGGACACGTAAGCTGAGAGGTCCCTGATAGGCTGCAGGGCTTCAGGCAACTCACTGCCTCTTCTGGTTTCCCGTTTCCTGGTTGGTAAATGAGGCGGTAGGCTCCTGTCATCTCTGCTCTTCTGGAAACTCGGACCCTTAAATGATGACTAGTGGAGCCAGTGAGCCCTCACGTCGCACCACCTCAGAAAGATAACCGGCATTATAACTGGGCTGGTCTGTCCACACAAACCGGAAGCAACCGGCCAGAGGCGGCTGGAGTTGGGGGTGGGTGCAGAGTGGCACGGGGGTGCCGGGACTCGGTTCCAGAATCACTCCATGATGAATACAACCTAATTAAGCCAAATAATTGATTCCAAGTCCCGTTTCTTTGAAAACCCTGACTCACTAGTCCAGACTACAAAAGAAAGAAAGATAAAGTGGAATCAAGACCTTGAAAATGAATATTTGATGAGACAGTGAAGGAAAGGAAAGTAACAGTGTATGGAAAACGAAAAGAGAATACATTGATTCCTATCCTTTGGGCTTACTTTTTTCTTGACCTCACACACCAAGCTCCTGAGACTGCCCCTCCCCCACTCATTATCCTACCATTTTCCGCTCAGCTGATCAGTTCTCTGTATGAAGAAGCTGAAAATGACATTGATCTTGGCAACTTAGGATTTCACCTACACTTTTAGCACCCACAGTTTGAGAATCTTTAACAAAAATGCATCTAAAAGCCTACCGGGTACATATGAAGTAAACCCTCTTTGGGCTCACGTGATGCATCGTACTTGAACGTTTATCCCCCTCAGTCATCCTTAGAGCTCCCAGCTCGCCTCCTCGGTTCTGTGCTAGACACTGAGCAAGAACCTTGCCCCTGGAACCTGTTTCTCCCATTTGTATAGTACATAAAGAAATCTTATTCTCCAGCTCCCGGGCAGATAAATGGCATCGTCTCTGTAAAGCGCTCTCTATTTATATTGTACCTTTCTTAGAAGAGTTTCAAGCGCTGTGATCGTTCCTTATTTATTAATGAGAATAAGAGGGCACCATACTTGCTCGCTTGTTTGGGGTTTTAAAATAAGGTTGAGGGGAACAAACTAACTGAAAAGGTATTTTTCCCTGCTGGGATGTTTTCCTGAGTAGAATTGATTAAGCCACAGCGAGCATCCTTCTCTGGCGGGGGCTGTGGCCCTCTTCTCTCTGAGCACTCCTGCCCGGTGCTGCGTATCATTGATTTCACCACACACAGAGCCCGGGTTGACCAGCAGCCTTCTCCAAGGCGTTTTTATCATGGAGCACCAAGTTTAGATCAGCTTCCGGAGATTTTTCAATCTGTTGGAACGTGACCCATTTCAGAACAATAAGAGGGCTTACTGGAACACAGCCGCCCTGTGTGCCAGGGTCAGTTCTTTGCTATTTCAGAGCCGCCATGATAAGCCTGCTAGAACCATTCATTTTCCCATCGTCCACGGACCCCATCTCCCTCCTCTGTTTATCTTCATAGAAAAAATCAGGGGCTGGCAGGGGAGCGAGCGTGCCTTCTTCATTTGTCCCGGATTAACAGTTACGCTCCGTGTGACTTCTCTTTGGGGTATTACATAGAGAAAAAAAGGTACTCCTTGTAGCCATTTCGTTTTTCTCCTCTGAACTGGCCTACCAATCAGATTGTTTAGGTGGCATGCTTCCCCAGGGGAGAAGCCGGAAATTACAATGTACCTTGCACCGACATCAAAGGTCCTGGCAGAAAAGAGTACAATTCCTAAAGTAAAGGTGTGTCGAATGCAAGCATTAGTAATCATCTCGTGTCACCTTCTGGTTAGGAAACACTTGAGTCAGAGGTCACAGCGGGCTCAACAACCAGGCATTCATGTATTTAAAATATTTCACCAGGGAAACCCTCGGTTGTGATTTCATTCACGTGGATGCTGCAAGCAGAGAGACTACCACCTGGAGTTAGGAGTAAGTACCCGGTGTGGACCCAAAGAGGTTAGGTTTCTTCTCACAAGTCGCATCTCCTTCCCCTGGCGTGGCCAGATGCTGAGGCGGTGGCGGAACGGAGCAGAAAGAACGCCGAGCTGGGAATGAGGAGACCTGGTTTCACATCCTGGCTCTGTCCTTGACTAGCTGTGTCTTGACTTCTCTGTGTCTTGATTCTGTTATCCGCAAGGACGAGATTCCGGGCTGGATGACCCCCTGGGCCCGCCTCCAGGTCCGGCATGCTAAGCTCACTCAGATCTAGGACACGTGGCAGTGGTCATCAGTACCGGATTGTCCGGTGTTTGGCTAGTCGTGAAGATCTGCTGGTTAGCCAGCACAGGGAGCACTAAGTGACCAAGTCCAGGGAAGGTGGCAGGGGCTTTCTGTAGAATTGGGAGCATGGAGGTTCTCCACTGGTCTGGGTCTCTCCTCAGCACGGTGGGTTTCCAGTAGGAAATGCTGGCTGGCAAATGGTCTGCTCCTCAGGCGGCTCAGCTCTATCTAGAAATGGCTGCGCTGTGGGGAGAACTGCATCCTTCTCCAGCCCGCCCCCGCTTCATGCATAAATGCACAGCATAGCTTCTACTCAGCCCATCATTCCACGGTGGAGACCCCCAAAGTTCGGGGGAAGTGGAAGGGCTGTACTTCAGTGCCGAAGGGCCATCTCGACCCCCTCCCTCCCTGACTCTCTGGAGCACTGTCCCACGGGCACCTGGGAGAGGGCTGGGTCTTCCCAGCTCACAAGAAAGATGGAATGAGCAGTGGACACTGCCTCACTTTGAAGTTACACAGCCGTAAGACAGGTCAACAATATGCCCGGGGTCAGATCTTTGCCCAGAATGCACTGCTCCAGCATGACTGGCTTTTCAATTGAAGGAAGGGTCGAATGGCTCAGGCACGGGTCCATTCATCCTCAGCCCTCTCCTTCACTCCATTATGCCTCATTACATCACCGACTTTGACAGCAGGGGCAGGGTGGGGCTGAGAGGGGGCAACCTGTGAGATGGGAGAAGGAAGGGGATGCCCCGGAAAGGGGAACTGGCTGCCCCCCTCACACTGCCACCTCCTCACAAGGTGGGTGCGAATGCCCATAGGAAGCATTAAGCCTAAGAAAGAGAGCACAGAGCTAAAGCAATATCAGGTTTGTAGCTGTGCTAACAGCCCCCAGACAAATTGCTAATAATTCATGATCGTGGGTTCTTGGCAATAAGGGCATACTCTGTAGACTGCCTTTTTTGCTGCTAACATAATCTGATTTTCAGTGTGAGAAATGGCTGAAGCACTCAGAAATGGCCCAGTCATAGCACCTCATTAACACACACGCACACACACACACGCACACACTGCACAGTGGAGAAAGCTTTAATTATCTCTGCAGTAGGTCTTTTCTAAAAATCAGGTATTCCAAACTAGAAGCCCTACAGCTCTTTTCCTTCTGTTTTTGCATGGCTGACAGCAAAATTCCAGAAAGCTTATGAAAAGCCGGGAAAGGTGAATTCAGTGCATGGGCCAGAGAAGTTTTGAAAGTTGAAATGCAAACCCCCCTGGCGATCAATAACCAGCCTTCTCCCCTCTCCGCAGTGGCAGGGCCGGGCTGCCAGCTTTGACAGTGAGAGCTCGTGCCCGTCCCCGAAACCACCTCCCACACCATGAGCTGCGTGGCCGGGCGACACCGAGGGGACTCCGCGACGTTCTTTTTTGCACTTGTTCAACTGTCCAAACACAGTGTTACACAGGAGCAGCGGCAGCGGTAGCACGAGTCTTAACCGCTCCTGTGTAAGTCAAGGCCAAGACATTTGTCGAGCGGCCGGACCTGTCTTAGTCGTTTTTGTCTCCCAAGGTGATGTTTTCTGTGGTTTTCACTTTTTATGGATCTGCTGCCAAGAAAAGAAGGGGGAAATAGTAGGAAAGAAAGAAGAGTGGAGAGCCCAGAGGTTGGTTCATATAAAATACAATGTAAAATAGTCGCCTTTTCGGGGGAGGTGGTTTGAGTTCCTGAAGTTTTGTGTCTCCACCAAGCTCCACAACCCTGGAGACGAAGGAAGCGGACTGGAAGAATGGCTGCTTCTGCAGCGGCCCATCGAAGGATGCAGATCGGGCCACGAGCCTTTACGCGGCGAGCTGTGACCCTTGGAAGCTCTTCGCTGATGTGGCACAGACTGAGATGAAGACTCCTGGTCCTGCGCTGAAATCACTGGGGCTCCGAGGTGTCTGTGCACCTTCCGCTGGTTGTGAGGGCTCCTTCCCCCACTTCCTTGTTGACTTTCCTCATGCATTGAACGAATGTCTTGATTCCTCATGGGAACTTAGCCACTTTCTTTAGGAAGGATTCTGCCGACACTAAACATGCCCTATGTTTTCTGGCACACCACAGTTAATGACCACAGTTGTTTGAAAACAGATCTTTGTTCTCAGAAATAACCTTCATGGTAAAGAAAAGAAGGCACCCAGGTTCCAGAATGACTTCTGTGTTATGCATAGCTTTAAAATGCCATGAAGTATCAAGCAACTGTTTCAAATGCCTCAGTAGATCAGAGAAGAACCTGGATAAAATGTTCTCTGGAAAATGGGGAGTTTTAATCCAAGTCAGAGCTGGAATCCATTTTTCTCTGAAGAGAATCTTCTTGATTGAAACAAAGTCAACTTAAGAGTATATCAGCGCCCTCCACCCCCTCTTGACTCTGGGACAATGTTCATCTTCAACTTTAGTTCTATAAATTACTAAGTACTTCAGTGTTTGTTTCAGTGGTAGTGAAGGTTTCGGTTTTTTTCTCCTTTAGACCTCTACCTTAGGCCAAGTTCAGTTTAGGAAAAAAAAAAATGTTTCAAGTGTTCTGCATTGTCATAGTACGTTTTTGTTGAGTTACTAGTGGCCTTCCCACCAACCCCCTATAACTCAAGTTGGTTTGCTTAATCTCAGTCTGTATAGCCCTGGTAAATTCCTGGAGGTGAGTTGCCACTGTATCTTGTGAATACACAACGCCAACTTCCAGAGTCGTGTGTGTGTGACTTTCAAGAGGCAAGTCTGCTGAAGAGCCCCTTCTTCTGCCATGGGAAGGTCAAGAATGGAAAAGCTACTCACACACCTTGTGTCTTATTCTTTGTATATGTCACGTGCTTTAGGAGCAGAAACTCAATAAAGTAACCCTCACTTTAAGCCAAGTTTTCAGGTTTCTCTGCTGATATGACTTTGGGCAGTGTCTTCTACCCAGAGTTCAGACTAGACATGAGGATGACCAGGATATTGTGGCCAGAGAAGTTTTCAGCTCATAAAAGTAAAGGCAGATAAACCCAAACTCTACTCTGTACTGAGCCTTAGGCTAAGAGCTAATGTGAGTCATTGTATAAAGATAAGCTTTCTCCCCAAATGTCTTGTGATTGATAGGCCGTCCTGGTCGGGCAGTACTGTGGCTGGATGTTCTTTCCAGAGGGAGAAAAAACCTCATGTCATGACAAAAAAGGACAAAAAACCTCTTGTCATGACAAGACTTCCAACAGGCCATGAACTTTCTTCTGCCTCTTGACTCTAGACTGATTCCATCAAGAGGGCCATCTCAATCACTGGGCAGATGCTGTGGGTCCTGCAACTAGGAAGGGGACAGCTGAGTTTCCTGGGTCACAGCCCAGAAATTAGTGTGAGAGGATCCTTCCAGAAGTGAGCTCAAAACACATGTCCAGCTGCCATCCTCATAACCCTTAGACACATGAGAATGACCACTGGACCCTTTCGGAGGAGGGAGTGTGATCGGAGTGAAGGGTGGGATAGTGACTGCTCTCAGACATTCCTTTTATGTCCAAGCAGCTGACCCACACAAGCGAACCTCCCCGTGGTTTTGGGAGATGGTTTCCTGAGCAGATTGTGGTCTGCCCCCCACCACCGACCCAGTTGCCACTTCCACTATCGCAGCCTTGGTAAGTTTCTACAGCCTGGGAAGCCCAGGCTAGGGAGGCTCTCAGCAGCAGGAGCCTCACCCCCCAAGCGTCTTCTGGGGAGATTAGTCCTCAACCCACAGCATGAATGAACCTGAATGTCTGCCAATGTCATTATCTAGCCCAATACCTCTTCCTCGCAGATGAGAATAAAATGAATTACAAGTTTCAGAACAAAATGAAATACAAAGTTGATTCATTTGTTAGCTTCTCTGCCAGGAGAAACCTCTTTTCTGTCTTGGCGTTTTGAGCTTTGCTCAAGTCATGATAATCAGGGCCTTTTGCATATAGAAGTGTTTTGTTTTTGTTTTTGTTTTTGTTTTTGTTTTTGTTTTAAAGCAAAGTTCCCTTCTTTGCTTAGCAGTGTTTCTGGGCTAAAAGATGCCTCTCCCCCTTCCTTCACATATTCAGGATGTTAACTAATTGCATCGTCATTTAAAAAATTATGTTGTTCATTACTGCTTCGTGTCTCCCCACCCCTGTCACAGCCTGGAGTTTTTATTCAATTAAATATCCGTCTCTCCCCCATTTCTCTTGTCATTGTATGTTCCTGAGGTTTAGCCGTCTGCATGCACACAGGACACTGCAGAGCTTTTTTACCTTTAAGCTTTGTTTCACAGAGATAACCACTTCCCTTCCATCCGAGGTACAGCGGTAGGGCTTGTTTGGTTTTTGTTCCGCCCAAGGAATCCCTGCATAACCCAAGAGCCTGGAATACACCTGCGTTTTGTCAGGCTGATGGCTCCCAGAGCATTTGGTGCACGGGGCTGTGCTGTCTCCTGAGCTGTTCAACTCCACAAGCGAACGGCCCCTCCAGATGCCCAGGGAAGCGGGTTGTACGCTCGAACCTGGAAAGTGCCATGCTTTTGCCCACCCAGAGAGGAATCCTGCTAACTCTCACAAAACACCACTTGGCTGAATGAGGAGAAAAATCCTACTGCAGGCTGGAAATTTTAAAAAGAACATTCTGAATTAATAGAATATCCTCTCCACTCACCCCCAGCTTTTAATTAATTTAGGAAGCAGCCCACAGAGAGGAGAGTGGAAGGTACTGTCCTTTCCTGCGCATCCACATCTGAATTACTGGCGCTCCGCAGTGAGATGCCACCAAGGGAGCCGAACTGCTGAGAGAAGCACTCTGCTTCCTAAACGCACAGCCTCCCCTGGCTTCTGCCTCCCGTCAGGTCACCTGTCAGCCGCGGGGTTCGGTGATGTGTAGCTTGGCTCGTATCTAGAGCAGATCAAGCGATGGGGTGAATGTGTCTGGCTGGCTGGGCTGGGTTATGCAGCCATAGCATCCTTCAGACCTCAGTGGCTGGAAACAACAAAGGCTTACTTCTCATTCGTGTTCCATGCCCGTCACAGGTCAGCAAGGGGTTGGGGGGATGTTCTGCTCATCAGAGGTATTCAGGGGAACTTGGGACACCAGAGCAGCCAACATCTCAAACATTGCCTGAGGGAAAAGAGCTCTCTGAAGGCTCTCCTATTGGCCTCAACACTCTGGCCCAGAGGTGACACATGTCCCTTTCCTTCACGGTTCATTGCCCAGAACTATTCATGTGGCCACCCAAATTGTAGGTGTTCAAGTGCCGAGGGGATGAAGAACTGGAAATAATCGGTTTGCACTCAGGATGACCACAGTGAGGTTAGCAGACCCGTGGGGGGGTGACAGCTACTGAATATCTGATTCAGAGAAACTCATAAAGAGAAGATATAGTCTATTCGTTGTCAAATGACATCAAGGACTATATTGAGCCACATAACTGTGCTAGCCTCAGACTTGAATCTTGCCCACAAACAGCTCCAGTCTAGTAAACTGGCAATGTAAGTAACTATAGTCCAAGGTGTGTGCAGAACAGGAGGTGTGGACTCCGTTTTGTTTTTGTTTTTGTTTTTTATGTCCATTCACTTTTGAGTCAGAGAGAGAGACAGAGAGAGACAGCAGGGGAGGGGCAGAGAGAGAGGGAGACACAGACTCCGAGGCAGCTGCAGGCTCTGAGCTGTCAGCACAGAGCCCGATGCGGGGCTTGAACCCACGGACTGTGAGATCATGCCCCGAGCCGAAGTTGGACGCTTAACTGACTGAGCCACCCAGGCGCCCCAAGAGGCGTGGATTTCTGTGGCCACAGAAGAATATCATAGCTCGGCAGAATGACGGCTTCGAGAAGGAAGGCGCATCTGATCTAGAGCTTTAAAGGATGGGTAGGATTTGGGGATGTGGAGGTTGTGAGGGGGGAGCACATTCCAGGTGGAGGGGTCCATACTGGTGAAGGCCCGGAGCTGAGGAATCCCCAGGGCCACCAAGCACCCTGAATCTGGGGGAGACAAGGAACCCCTGAGCACAGCCACCACCTTGCTGGTGCTGGTCAGCCCCAGCCAGACGCTGGACGCCTGCCCAGGGAGCTTTCCCTTCCCCTACTCTGAGCCCTGCACCACCAGGCTCTAGACCTGGCCCCTGCCTCGTTCCTGCCAGCTGCCTCCACAAAGTGGGCTCGCTGCCCTCCTTCCTCCACTGCCGGCTTGGCCTCCACTCTCAGACGGGCTGATCACCCAGAACTGCAAGATTTGCCTGATTTCAAGAATCTGTCTAGCTGCCACACCTCATCCCCTCACCCAGCCTCATCGCCTCAGGCTGTTTTGCAGCTACAGGCCACTCAGGACTTCAGGATTTGTCCCGTGTCCCACCCCTCTTTGCAGTGAGCCCCATCCAGATGTCTGATGCCCTGGTGCAGGGCACGGGACTGGCCTCCCCCAACTTTCCTCTGGCTGGTTCACAGCAGCGCCACCGGCAAGGCTGTGGCAAGCCCACAAGCAGAGCCTGGAGGCAAAGGGGCTTCCAGGCAGTCGCAGCCATCCATCAAAGAGGGGGCGAAGGGCCAAGCTAAGCCTAGGCCACACACAGGGAGACAGGGGCACCTGTATGGGACATGGGGAACAGGATGGACAGCATGGCAGGGCGGACAGCTGAGCAGATCTGGAAGGCAGGGAGACGAAAAGGGCATTCAAGAGTGTTGAAGGCTTTCACACTTGAGGCAACAGAAAAATGATGGAGGCTTCCATAGAAACCGGAAACTCTGCAGAACAAGGGAAAACGATAAGTCTGGTTTGGCCAGCTGAATTTGAGATGCGGGAGGGATGTGCAGCCGACAGCCGTAGTTGGAGATGCGGCTTGGCAGAGAGGTCGGGCGTGAGATGTTAATTTATAGAAAGCTTACACACCCAAATGAGATGTGGACAGGAGGCTGACACGGCCACGTGGGTACAAGCAGACAAGGAGAGTCTCAGAGAGGGCTTCTTCGGGAACCATCAAGATTTAGAGGTCAAGGAAAAAGAAAGCGATGTGAATAATAATGGAGGTGTGCCCAAGCAAAGCTGATCGATGAGGCTGCGGGTGAACAAAAACAGATCAATCAAGGCCTCATAAAACGATTCTTCACAAGTTAATCCAAAGCGCTTGAACCTAACTTGATTCGCAAGTCTATTTTCACCCACATTCGCAGGGACCCGCCTCTTTTTTCCCCCTTGCCTGTGCTTGCCTTTTGTGTGTGTGCGTGCATGGTAAAATACATTTACCTTCAGTTTACCCTTTTAGCCCTTTTTAAGCGTACGATGCAGCGGCTTTAATTATGTTCACGCTGTTGTGCAAGCATCACCACCAGCCATCCACAGAACTTTGTCCATCCTGCAAAGCTGAAGCTCTGTGCCCATTAAACAGAGCTCCCCATCCCAACCTCCCCCAGCCCCTGGCCATGCCCATTCTACTTCGTGTCTCCATGAACTTCACCACTCTAGGTAGCTCATATAAGTGGAATCGTGTCATATTTGTCCTTTGGTGCCTGGCTTATTTCACTTAGCAGAGTATCCTCAAGGTTCATCCATGTTGTAATATGTGTCAAGAATTTCCTTCCTTTTTAAAGCTGAATAATATTCTATTGTATGGATATACCCCATTTGATTTTTCCATTGATCTGTCAGTGAACATTTGGGTTGCTTCCACCTTTTGGCTTTTGTGAATAATGCTGCCGTGAACATGGGTGTACAAACATCTCTTCCTGTCTCTGCTTCCAATTCTCTGGGGTATATATCTGGAGTGGAATTGTTGGACCATGTAGTAATTCTATTTTTAATATGTTGGGGAACTGCCTTACCCTTTTTCATAGTGGCTGCACCATGTTACATTCCCATAGGCAGTGCACAAAGGTTCCAATTTCTCTCCATTCTCACCAACACTTGTTATATTTTTTTTATGTATTTTTGATGGTAGGCATCCTAATGGGTGTGAAGTTGTATCTAATTGTGATTCCGATTTGTATTTTCATAATGATTAGCGATGTTAAGTATCTTTTCATGTGTTTTTTTGCCATTTGTATATATTCTTTGCACAATGTCTATTCAAGTCCTTTGCTTGTTTTTTTATTTTATTTTATTAAGCTTTAAATTTTAATTCCAGTATAATTAACATACAGTGCTATATTCATTCCAGGCGCACAATATAGTGATTCAATGCGCATTTCTGAATTTGTTTTGTTGTTGTTCTTTGGATTCTTCTATATTCAAGGTATTGATCTCTTGTCAGATTTACGATTTACCAATACAGTATTGTCTCCCATTCTGTGGGTTGCTGTTGATGATGTCCTATGATGCACAAAAGTTTTAAAATTTGAAGTTGTCCAATTTGTCTATTTTTTCTTTTGTTGCCTGTACTTTTGGTGTCATATCCAAGAAATCATTGCCAGATCCAATCCCATGATGCTTTCCCCCTATATTTTCTTCTAAGAGTTTTGTAGGGTTTAGCTCTTATACTTGGGTCTTCAATCCATTTTGAGTTAATTTTTGTAGAGGTTGTAAGATTAGAGTCCAACTTCATTCTTTTGCACATGGATATCCAGTTTTTTCACATCATTTGTTGCAAAGACTGTCTTTTCGACATTGAATGACCTTGGCACCCTTGTTGAAAATCATTTGACCATATATGTGAGGGTTTATTTCTGGACTCTCTATTCTGTTTCATTGGTCTATATATGTGCCTTTATGCTAATACCACATTAATTTGACTACTTAGAGCTTTGTGGGAAGTCTTGAAGTAGGAAGTGTGAATCTTCCAACTTTGTTCTTTTCCAAAATGTTTTGGCTACTCAAGGTCCCTTGAGATTCCATATGAATTTTAGCATGAATCTATTTCTACAAAAAAATGGGATTTAAAAAAAAAGCTTGTTTTGTGTGTGTGTGTGAGAGAGAGTGCATGAGCAGGGGAGGGGTAGAGAGAGAGGGAGAAAGAGACTCCCAAGCAGGCTCCATGCTGACAGTGCAGAGCTCGAACCCACGAGCCGAGAGATCATGACCTGAGTCCAAATCAAGAGTCAGACACTTAACTGACTGAGCCACCCAAATGCCCCCCAAAATGGAATTTTGATAGGGCTTGCACTGACTCAATACATACCTTTAGGTAGTATTCACAGGGATCCAACTTTTGAGGGCACTGTAAAGTGTCCTATAGGAATTACCTGTAAGGTGCCATTTGCTGACATTCTGTCCACAAACCTATTCTTACCTCCAGGGTTTTGCTGATAAACAAATGTTTGGTTACTTGGTGCAGGACCAAGCATGGTGATGGAGGCTTAACTGGCTAACCAGACCTTTTACCCAATTCTTGCCAATTTCCTGTGGAATTCATCTCCCACAACTGCAGATGTCTTGGACCAACTCCCAACCTGCTAACCAAACTCAACCCCACAGCCCGACTTCTCTCTCTTGCCCTACTCAGCCCCAGAACGCTCAAGAAATTCAGCTGCACTCACTCCTATGAATGCAGGTTAATCTCTTTTCCTGCATGCACGTAGGTATTCACTCAATTAACATGTTGAGCACCTAGTATACATCAGATAACATGCTAGGGCTGAGGGCACACACATTAGTAATAACAACTAACAAACACTAAGCACTTCTCATATGCCAGGCACTGTCCTAAGCACCTTCCATCCATTGTCTCATTTAATTTTCTCTTTAACCCTATGAGGTCAAGAAACTTGGCCAAGGTCATACAACCGAACCCAGATAACTAAACCCCATGGTTCACATGCTTAAACATGATGCTGAACTGCCCTCTAATAAAACACAGCTCTTCAAGGGGCTCACAATTCAGGGGAGACACACACATAAATAGAAAATTACTCTTAAATGTGGTAAGCCTGGAGAAGATTTGCCTAACCCATCTGTCTATTCATATGCCCTTCATGATGCAATCCTCAATGTAACCTCTGAGACCTCAACTTCATTCCTTCCTGGAGAGAGCCCTTCAGTGGCCTCTTTGTGAACCAGCACTCGTGCACATGCATTGATCCCTCACATCAGTTCCTCCTCCAGGAATAGCTAAAGAATTGTGGAGTCCGCTCATCACACCCAACCCCAGTCAGTCACCTCATAAACGTGTCCTGTGTCGGACAATGCCAGGAAGAGTGAAAGCTTGCTGTAACTTAGCAGCTCCACTGGGAAGCTCAGAAACGGCAAGAGGGCTCATCGCTCAATGATACGCAGCTCCAAACAAAGCCTGTGCCATCGGACTTGATGAAAAGGGAAATCGACGGTGAGCTGCCACAGGAGAGAACAGATAGAAGAACTCAGAGGGTTCAGAGGAACTCTACAAACAGGAACGCATCCGGGCTAGCTCAGCTCTCTTCCCTTCTTACGTCTTTTCCCGTTCAGTACCAGAGGGGTGAGCCTCCTGCAGAGGCCCCAGCTGAGGACAGCTCACTGGCAGTAAATTAGCACCGGGGGGGGGGGGGGGCAGACTGGGGAGATGTGTGACTCCTTTACCCGAGGGGACTCTCTTTCCTGCACAGACTGGGGGAGTTTGGTGACACATCAAGGACTATCCCGAGAGACGCAGAGCACCGATGTGGGCAGGTGCCTCAGGCATCCTGAGACATGTAGCATTTCTTCTTTCCTCTGCCGCTTTACCTTGTGGTCTGTGTCTGAGCCAGGTGTGTGGGGACCCTTTGGGCTGTGACAATGAGGAATGGAAACCCATGGCTAGAAATTCTCAGTGTGTTTGGAAACGCGAGTCTCTGAGATGACAGAGGATTTGCTAATCACGGTGGGAAGGCCTCCTGCCCCTTGGGACCACAGTCCTTCATCTCCCTGGAGACATTACTGACAATGACACTGCACAGTTAAAATGGATTGTGAAATCAAAGAACCAGAGAGCTTCCCAACTGTCTTCCTTAAATGACCGCCAACTCTCTCTTCCAGATGGTCCAAACATGCCTGACCTCTTACGCAGAGAGGCTCTTCCTGTGCCTCCTGGTCTTGAACCTGTGGCTTCCCTGATGCTTCCGGCTTGCTCTCTCCCTGGCCAGGAAACTAAGGGTAGAACTGTCTTCTCTGTTCTCTTCCATCCCAGTGGCTCCCCGACATGCCGTGCTGCCTCCTACCAGATGCGCCACGTGAGGACGGAGTCATCTCTTCACCACCATCACATTTGGTAAACTCCAGGGCCAGAAGATCTGGGTTCAGCCCGGTCTAACCCGGGCAGGTCTTTCAACCTCTCTGAGCCTCTTTCCCCCATCCGTAAGCCAGAGGTGGAGTTGCATCAATTGCGGTGGTCAGGCTCAGCTTCCGGTCTGCAGCCCGGGAGCAAACCGCAGCCGCCAGCGTCGCCCGGACCCCGTCCCCCCTCCTTGAAGGCCTGCTCACCTTTCACAGCTGAGTAACTTGAGAACAAAGGGAGTGACACTGCATTGCCTGCCGCTCCCAAGCCTGGAGAGGGTGGGAGGGAGCGGGGAGGGGGATGTACAGAATAAATCAAGTGGCTGGGTAATTAATTTAGAACAACGTAAGCACTGAGCGTTGAGGAGAAACAAAAGTGGTGACATTTAACGAATGTGTCCGTTGATATCTCACTCATTCCAGCGTCTTTTGAAATGTCAGAGAACTCACGATCCCTTTTCCTTGCAGCTGGAAGGTCTGTGCAAACAACCAATTCTGGTTGCTGCCCGGTGGGTTAGCACGGGCACATAATTTCAGAAGCGGGAGGTCCCAGAGGCTGAAGGAACGGGAGACAATGCCCGTCACCCTCAGAGAGCCGGCCGCTGCAGCTGCCCCTTGGCCCCCAGCCCCGGGTTCCTTTCTCCTTGCCTTTTGCCCACGTTCTTGCCACTGACTATGAAAAGCACACCAGGTGTCCATGCCAAGAGAAGGACAGTCCGTGTTTTCATGGAGATCCTCCATTTAGGTGTCTTCAAACTCCTCAGAGCTTACAAGTTTGCAAGAGAAAACCTTAGCTGAACTCCAGGGAGAGGGAAAGCCAAGAGCCAGTTCCTCCAGAGAACTCCAGGCTCAGGAATTTCCATTCTGAGCTGATTGGCCCTCGGTTCGGTCCTCTATAAATACCAGATCTACTGCTCAGAGACAAACCCGGGGAACAAACCAGCCGGATTTGCGCTTTGGGGAAGAATGTAAAGCCAAGCAGCACGGAGTAGTTTTCATCCCAGACTCCATCTCTAACCCCCAAAGTGAGTTTTCCCACCGTCATCCACAGCTCAGCAGCCGGTGTCCACAACCTTATGGGCACCGAGGTGCAAGGAGACGGAGCAGTTAAAACCCGCATGGAAAACCAGCCGGTGGAAGTCTGAGTGACCGAGGCAGACTTGAAAGTTCCTGCAAGCCCCGCTTACCTCGCAGAGCTTGAGGAGCAGAGGAGGGCCACGGCGTTCTAAGCTGCCTGGGAGCAGGACAGGGTGAGCCAGCCCAGAACAGCGACAGCTCAGCTTTGGCCAACCCCAGTTGCACGGAGAACGCACAGGGACGTGTCAGAGGAGAGCCACCCTTCCACGGTCCGGTTCAAAGCCAGGTTGCACATGGGGTCCGTGCAGCCCCGGGGCGAAGTCAAACACGGGAGCCCCACCACCTGAGGGTGCTCTCGCTTAGAGCAGAGCCAAACCACAGGGACACTGTCCCCCTGGCCCTCCCACCAGTACACAAAGCCACAGCTCAGTACAGCAAGCAGGTGTTCACAGTCCATCTCGCAGAGCGTCTCCTGTGTGCTCGCCCTCCCTCCTGGAGGTTCTCTCCTGACTCCGGCATCTGTCACGGAGCCAGTTTTGCAACCACCCCAACTCTTAGGCATATACCCATAGAGAGGAAAAGCCCCCAGGCCCAGTCCTTGGCCTCCCCCCAGCTGTCTACACAATTTCATCCACCCCCAGCCCCATACGACTTCCAGCTGCTGCCTATCCGTCCCCAGCTGCCATTACTCTCCAGAGCACCAAACTGCCACCTGCCATACACAAGGCCCTTGGACGTCCTGCTGCAGCCCAGCTGGCTCTCTTGCTGTCTTTGGACTTCAGTAGCCTTCCCCCACGTGTTTAATCCTGGACTCCCTTCTCTCCCTGCGTGCGCCGCAATGCCACATTTCTTTCTTTCTCTGTGTTGTCTCACTGACCCCACTCTAGACCATCGCTTCCCTCGTAGATTACTGCCATAGTCTCCACTGCTTGGGATTCCCACTTCTCTCCCGCCTCTGTGCCCATCTAGCGATTGGAAACACGAAGACGTCAGGGGCTAAGCAGGTGGCAGAAATGTGTAAGGCTGTAAATCAAAGGTAGAGTGGCAGGTTGTGGGCACCAGAGGGGGCAAGCTGTATCTAAAGACATTCAAATTGAAATTAAAAAAAAAAACAACAAAACCCACCAGGCATACTGATCAGGTTTGGCCCCTAGACAACTACTTCTCAGCCCCTAAAACGCCAGTCTTCACCTCCCTGGTAATTTCATTATCGTCACACCTTTAGAATACATTCCACCATTACTCAGAAACTGTTACTGACTCCCCTTTTGCCCATTGGGGGGGAAGGAATGATTACTGCTTGCATAAAATGTTAAATATTATCAAGGACTTTGCTTTACATGAAACTGGTAATGGATTAATCTGGCGTTCAGGATGCCTCATGGGTCCCCACTGCCATTTCCAAAGGCAACCCCGCCTCTCCTCAGGCTTTACTTATGTAGATTCTTTCATCAGGATGCCCTCCTCTCCCCTGGGAAATATAAACATAAACATTCACTCTTTAAGGCCACCTCCTGGAAAAGCCTCCCCAGCCTGGGGCAGGGGAGATCCCCACCACAGTCCTGAAGCAGCTGCTGGCCCATAACTATGTGCCCGGGTGTGCCCTGCCTTGTCTCCACACGTGCTCTTGTCCTCCACCCGTGGCGAGGTTTGAAGGTCTTTCCTTGTTTGGTTCCCTCCCACCACCCTACACATTCAGGTGCCCCATTGCAGTGGGCCTGTCAGAGAGGAAGCACCTGCCGCCAGGGAGGGGACACGTGAGCCAAGACCACAGTCAGGGATCCAGATTCAGAACGGCAAGTGTGTGGTTGAGAAAATAATCTCTAGAAGCCCAAGCATAACGCTAATGGCAATGGTTTCCAGCAGCGGCTCTCAAACCTTACTGCGTACTTGAACCGCCTGGAGCCATTGCTCCAAATGTCAATTGCAGACCACAGAGATCCTGGTGTACTGCACCAAGGGTAGAGCCTAGGCATGGGTGCATCAACAAGCTGGCGGATGATTCCGATGCCAGTAAATTCCAGACCCAGGCTCTGAGGAACAGTTGGTCCCAGGATTTGAGATTTGGCCCTACCTGGAGTGGGACGGTTGTTCCTAATCATGAAGACCTTGATCCAGACCCGGCTCACAGGGTGACCATATTCTGAATTCCACACGGTGGGTAGTCACCGAGGGCTGTGTTCCTGGGCAGTCTCGGCATGGGTGTATTCCCACCCTGGATATCTGTCCGGCAGCCCTATGGACCACACGCCGTCAGTCTGAACAGGAGGGGGTGTTAGCAGCAAAGGCACCCAAGGTGGGAGCCCTGCCCGGTGCCCTAACAGTCACCCCCCCCCAACCCATGACACTGCAATTCAGTCCCTACTGCAGCAGGGCAAGCCATCTGCTTCCCTCCCTGCACCCTTGTTCTGCGTCACCACGGAGGAAAAGCCGAGGCAAACAGGTTGATCATGACTGTGAGCATCTGTTCTAAACTAGCTGACTGCAGACTGGGCACAGGCAGGGACAGGAGGCAGTGGCGGAGTGGGAGTGCTGCCCCGGCCTGACACCTCTTCCAGAGCCCCCACCCCCACCCCTCTCCCTAACCCAGTCTTTTCCAACAGACAGATCCTAGAGAATTTTAGGGAAGTCTCTGCAATCAGGGACTGACTGGAGCAGAGGGTGAGAGGGGTGCTAGTCCCACCTACGCATGGGGTCCCACCTATGCATTGGGTCTGAGGACGGGAGGTCAGCTGAGTCTGTTTTCCTGCCATGAGAAAATGTCTTGAGATGCCTCGCAAGCTCCCAAGATCCTGTGGGAGAACTCCAGGTGGGTGACTTTGGGGACCTCAAACTCAGCACGGCCTACTCTCAACTGTCCTCCCTCTGGCTGCCAGCCCTCCTGGGCCCCCTCTCTTGGTGATGGCACCGCTCATATTCTTACCACCAGGCCCAGGGCCTCCGAATCGTTTTCTATTCCTCCCTCTCCTCAGCCCCAGTCACTCACCAATTCCTGTCCATCCCACCCAGTCGGTCTCATACCCGTCCTGACTTTCAGCAACCACACCTCTGCCCCTTCACCTCTGGCCCCGGATGACTGCAGGCATTTACTAAGGAGGCTGTATAGCTCTGCTCCTTGACTTCTCTACCCACCTGGGTTCCCAAAGTGACATTTACAGATTATCCAGGGATCCTGGATAAAAGAACTTAAAAGAACTACTAGGGTGCCTGGATGGCTCAGTTGGTTAAGCGTCCGACTCATGATGCCGGCTCCGGTCATGATCTCCTGGTTTGTGAGATCGAGCCCTGCATCCAGCTCTGCACTGACAGCACAGAGACTCCTTGGGATTCTCTCTCTCCCTCTCTACTCCCTCACTACTCACACACTCCCTTTCTCTCTCAAATAAATATTTTTAAAAAAAAATTTTTAACGTTTATTTATTTTTGAGACAGAGAGAGACAGAGCATGAATGGGGGAGGGTCAGAGAGAGGGAGACACAGAATCTGAAACAGGCTCCACGCTCTGAGCTGTCAGCACAGAGCCTGACGTGGGGCTCGAACTCATAGATCGTGAGATCATGACCTGAGCTGAAGTCGGCCGCTTAACCGACTGAGCCACCCAGGCGCCCCTCAAATAAATACTTTTAAAAATTTAAAAGAACTACTAGAAACTGTACATTTACCTCAATACAGCCTCACGGATATTAATAAATATGATTTGTCACACGGCTGAAATCCAACGAGATCTATGGGGGTAAATTAACGGGAGGGGTCCCCTGGTCATGAAAGGTGGGGACCCAGTCTATGTTCACACAGTCCTAGTTAGCCAGCTCTCTGGAGCCTTTGTCCACTGTCCCTTCTCTTTGGCCCCGTTCCTTCAGATTCCTTTCTATGGCATTCTGGTTCAGTGCCACGTGACCCTACCCATTCACCTTCTCTCTTCACACAGGCAGCATTTCCAAACACCTGTGCTCACGCTGTTCCCTTGCTCTGGAGTATTCTTCTACCCCTCCTTTGCCCCTGGAAACCTTTCTCGTCTTTCACGTTCCTGCTCAAATGTCCTTCCCCCATCTTCCCTGAGTTCGGCCTGTCCCAGGTCAGCTCCTTCTTCTCTGTCCTGTAAGTACAGTGTTCATTTCTTCTTTTAGAAGACATTTCACTCTGATGCCCATTATAGGGAGGGTCTTCCCCAAAAGGGCAGAGGCCACTTGAGAGCTGATGCCCCTACTGTACCTTGCACAGTGTCGGGCACTTAGTAGGTGCTTGATAAATGTTTTTTGGATAAATTGGGAATATGAATGAATGAGTAGATGACCTCTCTCTCCTACAGGCTAAAATCAACATCATCACAATGTCCCAGAATCATCCTACACCATCCACAGAACCCAGGGTTGTTTCCGGGAGAAATGGGCTAAAGAGAACGCATATTTGGAAGGTTCTTGAAGTCCTTACACTGCACCTATGGTCTAGAGTGGCCACTTAGGACTGCAGTGACCACTATTTTCCAATAACACCAACATTAATCATAGCAGCTGTCATCCGTTAAGTGACTGTAATGTGTCAGTCTCCATGCTAGGTTCTTTTCATGCACGACCTGACTGGTTCTGACATCAGTCCTATGAGGTAGGTAGCATAAGTACTGTTTCATAATACACATAAGGAAACAAGCAAGAGAAGTCAAGTCGATCGCCCAAAGCCAAGGAGGAGAGCTGAGATTCCAGCCTAGGTGACTCCGACCCTAACTGCTCTGTCCTGACTCCGTAAGGCTCAGGCACTGCCTCCACCTTCTTCCCACCGGCTGTCCCTGAGCCATCAGTGCAACAACATGTTTATCTCTTGCCAGAGAGGCTGAGCTCCACAGGCAGACTGAGCCCAGGCCATGAGGGCCAGACCACTGCACTTCCTTACCTAAAGCATAGGTTCCTCCAAGGTCCCCCAGACTCTGCTGGGGAAACATCTTCCTTCCTATCCCAACAACCTGAGCCCATGCCACTGTGTCCCCAGAGAGCTGTCGCTGTGCCGTGCCGGCCTCCCTCTCTCTGCGAGGTGGTACCTGGGATCGGGTGCCTCTGATGATGGATGCCTTCAATATTCTGGCCAGTCCCACTAAGAAGGTTTGAAAATAAACTGGGCCAGCAGGAAAAGGTAATTAGGCAGCACTTTCCTGATGAGGTGGGAGGATCAGCAGGTGTTAAGGTCAGGGATCTGAGTCCTGGTGTGCATTTAATTAACTATCGCTGTTCTGTTCACACATGGGATGGCAAAGCTTGAAAAAGTCCCTACCAACCTCTTCCCTTGTAACTCCAGGAGGGGGAGAGGAAGGAGGCCAAAGGTGCCCCCCCCCACCAAAAAAAAATAAAGAAAACAAAGCCAAACCACAAAACAGAGCAGCCAGAACCCAAAGCTTCTTGTACACCAGCCCTTGATTAGGAAAAGAATAACCAAAGGGAACAGAGAAAGCCCCCGGGAGACAGGGCTCTAGATATCCCAGTGGCACACAAAAGGGTTGGAGGAAAGGGCCGGAATGCTTAAAAAGCAGTTAACCGATATGCAAGGCATCCTATTTAAATTCTAACAAGGCCACTACTCAGAGATAACAAAGGCCGCTGTGTTTAATTAAGGGTATAAACGGTAGAAATATGAGACAGGAACTCTTACGAGCTGTTAATGAGGTGGATGGGAAACCTCTAAAAATAAGCCATGGCAAGTTGAAAGGGTAATTAGGGGTGCAAAAATAAACAGAGAGTGTCAATTTGAGAGAAGTCCTCTGCAAAGGCTTCTCCCAACCCATCCTCAGTAGGCAGGGCGGTCCCAAGAGAGAGGCCCCAAGGGGTCAGGGCTGGCAGTAGGGCAAGTGCCCTCCTCACTTGGCCCGTTCTCCTTTCTGGCCTTGGAAGAATAAGCCCCCCACCTGGCCCCCGCCACATTCCAACCAAACAGCCCAAGAGAGGCCTTATGTATGCCTTGTTGAACAAAGAGGCCTCAAAGAGACCTGAACAAATATTAGGGGATAAGAGACCTTAAGAACTGTTAAAAATCAGTCTGGTTCCTGCCTCTGAGCTGAGAGCCAGGAATTATGCCTATGTGCATGGATGCATGGATACACACACACACTTGCTCAACACACACATACACACATGCACACACACGCACACACACGCACATGCACACACACACACACACACACACACACACACACACACATCAGTGGAGATTTCCAGTCAAGGCCAGCCCCAGCATGTAGGGAGTAGGTGATTGCTAACCCTGAAGGTAGGCATGAGATGTTCTTGTAGGCCTCCAGCCTCCTACCTCCGTATTGTCCTTCTCCCCTTCCCCACGATGGCTTTGAACACCACCACTTTCAGAAGTCATTCTGTGGTCAAGTAAGTTTGGGAAATTCTTCCAATGATATGCCCCTTGGGGAGATGCACATTAATACATTTAATGCTCTGAGAAGAATAAAGGAATTTTTGTGTTTATTTAACTTGGGATTTCCCAAACGATCTGATCATGTAACCCTTTTTCCACAAAATACTACTTACCAAATCTCTCCCCCACTACCCACCCCCAACCAGTAGAATTTGGGAGCATTAAATATGGCCCTGGGGGACTGGGAATTGACCTTGGGAGGGATAACTGGAGCACAGACCCCTCCCTGCTCCGATGATGGGGCATCAGTGGTCTCCCCAAGAGGTGCTATAGAGCAGTAGGCTGGTCACTGGGGCCAGGGAGGAAGAACCCCACAAAGGGAAACAAGGGGGCTCTGGGCATAAATGTCCCTCATTTCATTTATTCTCTCACCAACTTCTCTGCAAATATCTGGCAATGCCGGTTCCTCGAGTTACCATGTGTTGCCCACCCAAGGAGAGAATGGACCAGCCAGAAGACAGGACCCATCGCTGCTGTTGCTAAGGCTGTGTGACCTGAGCAACAGGACTTCATCCTTTTTATCACCTGCCCTTATTTGTAAAATTAGGATAGTAATACCAGCTACCTCACAGAGTTGTTTAGAAGGGTAAGTAAAATAATACATACACGCATTTAGTGTCTTTTCAAGCATGAAATGTATTTACAACGAACAGAATGGCAACATTTTCTGCTTCCCTCTATACATTCCCTGGGGCGACTTCATCCACTCCCAAAGTCTTCATTCCATGGAAATGTAGATGGGTCTGGAAACCATATTCCTATCCAGATCTCTCTCCTGAACTCTAGCTTTCCACTACAGTTTGAGACTCATTGTAAGAAGACAGAAATCCAATGAACTTCAAGGACAGAAAGTAAAACCTTGTCAGATCTGAGAGGATCTACACTTGAGATCCGGGCCAACCCATTAAGAATGGAAGCAGCAACTCTGTCTCCCTGGATTTAGGGTCTGCTCTGTTCTCTTGCCCCCCACCACCTACCTCTGCCTACTTATCAGCCCCCAAGGGTTTAAGGCCCAAGCCCAGAGCCCACTGCAAGTGGCAATAGACTCCGTGTCTCCTGGTTCAAGTGTTGGGAGAAAAAGTCTTCTTGGATGAGTCTGTCCATTTGATCCAGACAAGGAGTCAGAGGATGGCTGCCCAGGGTTAGGTGTCCATTGCAGATCCAATAGAGAGCCAACTATTGGCTCTACGAGAGGGAGGGGCTCGTGTTGCATATAGAGCTGTCCCTTGTGGCCTCACTGGACAGGACAAATAATAAAAGCCTGTCAATTGTATTCTTCTGCTTGCCCTGCCTGGCACACATAACTTTCTCCCTATTCAGATATTTTCTTTTTTTTTTTTTTTAAGGTTTATTCATTTTTCAGAGACAGAGAGAGACAGAGCGTGAGTGAGGAGGGGCAGAGAGAGAGGGAGACACAGAATCTGAAACAGGCTCCAGGCTCGAGCTGTCAGCACAGAGCCCGACGCGGGGCTCGAACTCACAAACCGCGAGATCTTGACCTGAGCTGAAGTCGGACGCTTAACCGACTGAGCCACCCAGGCGCCCCTATTCAGATATTTTCAAGGATGTTCTTATCTAACTTGATCACATCTACAACTATAAGTCAACTTTACAGTCATTTACAACTATAAATCATGCGTCTCCCTGACAGAATGGAAAGTCACATTCTGCTCCTCATTCAGAGTCAGTGAGTGTCCCGAGGCTGCTCTAGAGGTTGCTTGCTGGCCTCAGAATCCACAATATTCAGGTTCTGTCCATTCCTCTTCCAGTTCTGAGGGGTCCTGTCCAAACATGACCCCTCACTTTCTTATAATCTATGAATGAAATGGTAAATTTAACCTCTGCCATTCCCCCAATATCCTGCAACGGACAAAAACGGAATGACAGCACAGGGTGTTGCTGGATGGGGGGTGGGGAGGCAGGGGAGAATCACTCAGAAAAGTAGAGGAAAGAAAAAAAAAATAGAGGCAAGAAGAGATCTCTGGGGCAAGAACCACACAGTGGCTCCTGGTCCAAGCGTATGTCAAATCCTATAGCAACAGAGGACCCCTGGCTGACACAGTAAAGCCAATGTCCTTAGAAGACCGCCTATTCTAAACAGCCCAAATGAATCCTGAGGACCAGGCTCCCAAATCTTTTGCTGTTTAGAACCCAGGATTAGCTTCTTCCACCTGACTGTCCTTTTCTTAATAGCTGATGCCTCATGGCACAGAAAGGCTGTAACTGCGAGTGGAATGTCTTTCCTCCTCTGTCTTCCTTATCCGTACTCCCACCCTCACTGTGAGACTTGCCTCTCAGTGGGAAGATTCTCCTTGTTTTGTGGGGAAGATGGGGTGAGAAATGCCTGGGAGGGACATTGAGGGGCGTCATGTTCCCCAGCAACTCCTCCTCCCAAAGAATTCTTTTCCAATGGCCTGGACATCCATCTTTGTCAATCAGAGCTTTAACTTTGGCACTAGAAATTCAATGAGACGGAAAATTAGGACCAGACCACAGTTTGGCAAGACCACGGTTTGGTTTCTGGACTTGGCTGTAAGCAATCAGAGAGCTCCAGCTACAGGCAAAATGGGCTTTCTGCACCAGAGTTACATAATCCCCCTGTTTTTCTTAGTTGCTCACAGACAGGCATTCTTGACAGAAACTGCCTCTTTGCTGCTGGCCATTATCTAAGGTTGTAAGCAATAAATAATCTGCTTCATTATCCTTACATTCAGGCATCAAGCCTCCCAAAGCTTCACCTTTGGTATGCATACAGCCTGAGTCTCGAGGGATAGCAGATGCCGACCTAATTAGTTGTTTTTCCACCAAAAATCACAGACTGCAAATTTCCTATCCTATAATGAAAACAATTTTTTATCGTATATCATCCCGATAATACCATAGCTAGTCTCCTGTGTTGACGCTCTATCGGTTTGAACCCCACTCCTGGTACCAATTTCTATTCTAATTGTGACTTCTCTGGTTACACACTTAAAAGAACTAAAGTAAAAAGGTTAAATGCAAGCTTATTTAACATTTAAATATTTACTACCCTCTCAACAACTGACATGTGGCCCCAGTGGCTGCTACCACGACCCCGACTCTAAAACTTTCCAACACCAATGTCCATTAATGACTGGCAAGACTCGGTGGCTTGGTTGAAGCTGATTGGCAAAATCTGAATGGCAAACAGAGACAAAATCTGATTGGCATAATTCACTCATTTGACCACACACAAAAACTTACCGGTCAGCCCTTGTATTCACTGCCTTTGTGTCTGACCTGTATTACATGTCTAGTCAGCATTGGCAGTCATGTGAGACCCATGTGGTCTGTAATTCTGTCCCTTCCTGGAGTTACGGGCAGGCGAGCATCACGGAACAAATGGCAGAATATCCAAATACTGTGTATATCTCTACATGGAATCCATAGGCCCTGAAAACGGATCATTGCCCACATCAAAATGATCACTGTATATGGCAATCCTTCTTCCTTAATCCTGATCTGAATGAATGGCACCACCATCCAAGCTAGAAATCGGGGTGTCACCCTTCACCATCCCTTCTACTCCCATCCCCAAATCAAATTCAACAACAAACGCCATTGATTTTACCTCCCGAATATCCCTGAAACTCATCCACTTCTCTTCAACCCTCCGGCATTATCTTAGATCATGCTATTAAAATCTTTTAACCAGCTTATCCCAGTAGCCTTCTCACTGATCTCCCTCAGGCAGTCTTTCCTCCTTCTGAAATGTTCCCCGTATGGTTTGCTGACAAAGCTGATCATGCCTCTAGCGAGACCTTTCAATTATGCCCTGATGTCCCAAACCCTCCATAACTGAGACTCTACCTACTTCTCCAACCCTCCTGCTTGACTGCACTCTAAGAGCCAGACAGTTCCCAGTTCCCGGAAGCCACGATTTTCCAGTCTCTCTTTTGGCTCAGGTTTGCACACGCGCAACACCTTTTCCGGGGGGGGGGGGGGTCTCCTCTGAACTCTCTTAGTCCAGGTTAGATGTATTTTCTGTGCACTCTCATCAGGGACTCGGCATTACCATAGATCTTATCACTATGGATTGTAAGCACCTATCTTCTTAGGTGTATGCAGCACAGTGCTTGGCACATTCTCGATACAGGTTTGTTGAGTAAAAAAGACACGCTTATCTGTTGCTGTATGTATACGTCCCAACTCCTGCCGACAATTCTTCATTATTACGATTGCTAGCTTGGTGCAGGGTCTTGTATCTTGTAAAGGATATTCGCAAGTCACGTCTCATTGGGTCATTCCAGCAACCTCCGCCCATACCCGCCTCCTCCGGCCCTAGCACAATGCCGAGAAAGGAGGAAGGGAAGAATGTTACTCTTAGTTACCTGAGAAGGAAATATGATTCAGACGCATTAAATGATTCGTCTGAGGGCAGGTTGCTAGGGCTGCTTCTTAATGGGGTATCCTTAAGTGACAGCTGAAAAGCAGGTGCCAGTCTCTGGTGGCAGAGAAAGCACAGGAGTGAGCAGGTTCTAAAGAAAAATGCGCTATGAGTAGTGAGATGTGAGACTCTAACTCTGAAGACTGACGTTGTTAAGAAAACAATAGGGGATCTATTCTAGGAGCTTGCCGCTGCCACTGGGTCACAAGGGAGAGGGCCACTCTGTGTTCTAACCATTAGAGTGGATATTATGGTCCTTAAGTGATGATTTATGGCATCCTCTAATGGCAGCACACATGGATAAGCTGAGCAAGGATTAGACACACCACCAGCAGCTCAATAAGCAGCTAAAAATTATTGGCCAAGGGCAAGTTAGGTACAGGGTGACTTGATTTTCTAGAGATCAACATGACAAGGACGGCCAAGTGGAGGGAGGCCATCAAGGATCGAGTAGGATGATAGAATAGGCCAAGCAGCTGCTGCCCTTGGGGTCTGGCCTTCCCACCCAACACTGTCCCAACTCTATTCCAAGCACCATTCAGAGCCTCTGCTCTTAACGATCAATGAGAGCACCTTGCACTTTGTGTGTGCGTGTGTATTTCAGTGCCAGGACATCAGACTGCTTTAGCAACAACAACAAAAACTGCTTCACACATAGGCGGAAACACACAGGCGAAAAAGGGCTGGCCCCATTAGACAAGATCATATCCAGAAAACCCAAGCCGTTGATAGATCCATAGGGACAGGTGCACATCTCCATTTGTCTTACTGGTTGTAGAGAAAGGAAAAGGAAAGAGGGACACCAGAAACAAATGCCTACCCACAAACAGCTTTGCCTTGAGGCAGATCGCAGGCAGTCAGGAGTTCATTTGCTGGGACCAGCCCTTGTGGCTGAGTCAAAGCTCCCTAGTGTTCTAGCAGCTAAACGGGTGTTTGCATAATTGATCCAACCAAGAGTCAATTTGAGATCTGTGTTTCTGGGCTCTACTGCTGAAATGCAGTATGGCCCTAGTGTGGAAAAAAACATTCATTCCAGGGGTGGGTAAACCAAGGGATTTACCTGACGGTTTAGGACTACAACTCCTAGTGGGAAGTGATTTCTTCCCATTGCCCACCGTGTAGAATCACAGAATTCCCAACTATTCCAGACGCATTAGCCAGTCCTCCTGTTCTGCCTGCCTCTTTGCTAGCTCCCCACACTGGCATTGCTAACTTGGGCTCAGCCCAGCCCCAAACCCGAGAACATAAATTTGACATGAGACAGAAATAATCCGAAG
Organism: Panthera uncia; assembly: GCF_023721935.1. Classification (NCBI taxonomy): domain Eukaryota; kingdom Metazoa; phylum Chordata; class Mammalia; order Carnivora; family Felidae; genus Panthera; species Panthera uncia. The sequence goes on from NW_026057585.1 coordinate 9,153,090, forward strand.
AGACTTAGTTCCCCATTTCGCCACTCCCAGTCTCGTGGGGATGAATTTGAGAATGCAAGCCGTGGTGTGGAAAGACGGGCACCCTCATTGTCCCCAAAGTCACTTTCTCATTATTCTTACCCACGCTATTCCCATTTTCCTCACTCCTGCTCTGCAAGTTCTGTTGGCTCTGTCTCTAAAATCTCTGGGTCTTTATTTCCACCTGCACCCGCACCCTCCCACCCTGCTCTAATCCACCACCCCCACTCTCCCCTCTTTGGATTTACTGCTTCCTAACTGGTCTCTTTGCTTCCCCTCTTGCCTCTGCAACCCATTCTCCACACCACAGCCAAATTATTTTCTTTGCAACTTTTAATATACACTTTTGAAAACATACCTAAGTAGAGAGCAACGTATAATAAAGCCTCCGTGACTTCTGTGCGTGTAGGATTCGTCAAATCAAATCTTAGATATCATGGCATCTCACCCTTAAACCCCTGTGCATTATACATCTCCAACTAATACAGACTTTCTTTTAACCTAAGAGTCATGCAACTATCACACTTAACAAAATTAACAATAATTATCTAATATCAATTGATACCATGTACGTATTCAAATTTGCTAAGTTGTCTCAAAGATCTCTTTTCACAAGTAGTTTGTTTGGATAAGGATCCAAACTAGGTCTGTAACCCAACTTTTTTTTTTTTTAATGTTTGTTTTTTAGACAAAGAGACAGAGCAAGAGCAGGCAGAGACAGAGGGAGACACAGAATCCGAAGCAGGCTCCAGACTCCGAACTGTCAGCACAGAGCCCTAAGTGGGGCTCAGACTCAAGAACCATGAGATCATGACCTGAGCTGAAGTCAGTTGCTTTAACCTACTGAGCCACCCAGGCGCCCCAGTCTGTAACCCAACTAATGTGAGTTTGCTCTTTTGTGAGTTATAGACAGAGACTACACCAGGTGGGCTTATCCCCACAAAGGAAACTTTGTTTGCAGCAAATAAAAAGATGCAAAGCGTGACTCTCGGGAGAAAAGGTGAACCGGTTCCTTTTATTTAGGGTTAGGATGGATATTCCGACAGAAAGGGGAGTTTTCTCACCGCAAGTCAAGGCAGACAGAAAACACGCCTATGCATGCAACCTATGTTATGTTAATGAAATTGTGCTCCTCCTTGGGCAGAGATTTTGACATTATAATGAGGTACAGGTAACTGTTCCGAGAGTCATGGTCCATCGTGCAGGTTTATGTGGTTGAGCTCAAACTAATCTAGGCTCTTTCTATTGTTTTTTTCTCCAACAGATAAGGTTAACATTTCTATGAAGAAGAAGGAAGCGTCAGGTGGGGGGTCTTGCTGGTGAGTTTTACCTCATTAACCCTATGGGGCAGGGTTTCAGGTCTATACACTGTGTTTCATTTGGTCCTTTTTTTTGATGTTTATTTTTGAGGGAGATAGCAAGTGGGGGAGGGGCAGAGGAGGACAGAGCATTCAACGCGCGGGCTTGGTGCTGACATGGGGCTTGAACCCATAAACCATAAGATAGTGACCTGACCCCGAAGTCAGACACTTAACCAACTGAGCCATCCAGGCGCCCCTCATTATGTCCTTTAAGGCTCTTTTATTCTATAATAGTTTCTCCTGCTTTCTTCCAATGCCTTTGATTGCTCTCTTTAAATATAAATCAGATTAGGTCATTCCCTGGGGGTCATTCCCTGCTCAAAAACCTCCAATAGCTTCCCCTGGAGTTAGACTAAAACCCAAAACCCTTACCACATCCAAGGCCCTGTGGGATCTGGGTCTTGCCCACCTCTCCGATGTTCTGTGTCACTTGCTGATTCAGTCCAGCCCCAGATCCTTCCTTGAACACACCAAACTCATTCCCACCTGGGATTCTGCACTTGCTGTACCCACCACCTGACATGCTGTCTCCCACCCCCCCACCCCACCCCCCACCACACACATACCCAGATCTTGGCGAAACTGGTGTCCTTCAGGCCGAAGCTCATCTCAGAGCTAGATGCCTTCTCAGATCACACATTCTAAATTAGCTCTTCTTTCCCTGGGCCTCTCTGTCCCATCAACCCGACCTCATTTCTTCATGCAGCTGATTACTATCTGCAATTTCCTTCTCTTTCATTTGTTTGTTTACCTGTTAACATGACTTTAAAGTAGAAGTTTCTACTGAAACACCAAGAGACGATAGATGTGAAATTTCAAAGCTCGATAATCGTCTACAAAATCTACAAAGGAAATGGTCAAGAACATTTCCATGATTGTAGGTTCCCTCGGCCACATGAAGTATATGAAAAAAGAGGTAAGGTAATGAAAAAGGAAGGATTTGTAGAGGATTTCTTTGGAAGGAGTTGTTGGAGGAGTTTTGAGGAGTCACTAAGAGAGTGGACTCCTCCCACCCTTGGGAAGGGGGAAGATGGGGAGAGCCACCCCCCACCCCCAAGCCCAGAGAGAGGTTTTAGAGGACCACTCAGAGAGCTTCCTATGCATCCTCTCAGGTTGGCAAGAGGGGAGGAGAGGTGTCAGATATTGGACTCGTGCCTGACTCTCACCTGAGAAAACTAAAGTGCTTAGTCTGGGAAAACAGGATAGAGGGTGTTCTTCTGGGTTCAGTCTGCACTTCCAAAACCTGCTGGTTTTGGAAACACATGAGAGATGCTCGAGTGTTTCCTGGGGACCCATGTAAACCACAAGAGAAAAATCAGAGAGGGGTTGTCTTGGGTTCTGCCCAGTGGGGGTTTCTAGAATGTTCAGTGATCCATTCCGGCAACAAGAAGCTGAGGAAGAAGACCAGTTTCCTAGAGGCTATGAAAGAGTAGAAAATAACCCCTCACAGTTAAGATGCATCTTCCTGGGCCAAAAGAATGGCATTGATTGGACTCTCCAAAGAAAGAGTAAGCTTTAAACATCTGCCAGACTCAAAGAACACAAACCTCCCAGTCTAGAAAGAACTGCCCCATTCCCTTACCACACACACCCCTGCCCCTCACACACACAACCCCTGCCCTGAAAGGAGCAGAACACTAGCTAGGAAGGGATGAGAAGTTGAGACTGTGTAGAAGATGAAGGAGGAGAAAGCAGGAATTGGCCACACCCCTTTCCTTGCAGTCAGGAAGCCATCAACAGGTCAAAACTCAGAGGTTTTAGTTCAACCGTTGGGTGAAATTGAAACGTTCCATTTTTATCTTGCACCTGAAATTCCAGTTCTTAAACTGAGGCTGTTTTACAACTTAAAGAGGCAGGAGAATTGTCTATAACCCAGGCGTGGGCAGAATAATCGTGAGATCTGCGCACGTTTCTATTGTAGGAAAATCACCACCGCTGAGTTTACTTTATGGGCAGGAGAAGGCAAAGGCAGTTATGTTTTGATCCTCTAAGTCATTCCAAGAGGATGGACTCCTCCCACCCCAGCCTGTTATCTGTCTCCCTCCACCGGCACGTAAGCCTCACAGGACTGTGGATTTTGTCATCCTAACACTGCATCCCCAGAAGGGACAAAGGGTCTGACCTGTGGTACGCTCTCCATAAATAAATAAAATAAATATCACCCAGGACTGATGAGCAGGCTCAATCTTAGGTTCCCCAAGTGGTGGGTCACCAAATAGCTGAGCTTTGCCTTGGGGCTTATTGGAAGTTTCTAGTATAGCTATAGCAGATAGACTAAGTGCCATGACAATGACCCCAAAATATGATTGTGCTAACGCAATGCAAGTTTATTTCTTGCTCCTGACAAGTCCAATGACAATGTTCCTGGGGAAACAATGTTCCTCAGGGATCCAGGCCCCGGCCCTACTGTAATGGTGCCATCTTTAACACGCAACATTCAGAGGCTGCGGAAGGGAAGGAAATTGGAGGAGACACAGTGATCATCAGTCCCCTCAGCTGGGAAATGAGACACATCATTTCTCCTTAGGTTCTTTTGGCCACAGCTAGTCCTCTGGGCCCAGCCAGAGACAAGTGGGTTAGAACTATGGTGTTTGGCTAGATAGCCGCATGCCAGAAGTGCCTCTACATCATGGAAGGAGAGCTTGAACCTTGGGTGGTCAGTTACAGCAGCCACTGGAAGGACTGGCTACCTCCTGTCTTGCTTGCAAAAGTAAGTCTTCCTCCAGAGGATGAGCCCAGCCAGCTCTCTGGGCCCAAATAGCCCCAGCCTCACGTCCCCAATACCAGCTGTTACTTAGTCCAGCTTCCCCTCAGGGGTCCCTGTTCTTTGTAGAAACCCTGCTGTTTCATCAGGGGCCCCACACCTGAATATCTGCCTGCCACATCAGTAAGATGACCACTCCTTGTCCTTGCAGGGTAAAAAGGCCACCCCCAGTGGTGTCTGGGTGGCTCAGTCAGTTGACTGTCTGGCTCTTGATTTCAGCTCAGGTCATGATCCCAGGGTAGTGGGATCGAGCCCCACGTCAGGCTCCGTACTGAGCGTGGAGCCTGCCTGGGATTCTCTCTCTACATCTCTCTCTCTCTCTACCTCTCTCCCTCTGCTCCTCTCCCCCACTTGCACACTCTCTCCCTCTAAAATAAATTAAAACAAAATTTTTTTAAAGGACTGCCCCACCCCCCAGAGCTGGGTCAGCTGCAAAGCTAGTGAGGCCCCTCAGCTCTGACACATCCTGCTGTGAGCAAAGGATCCTGAGAGCCCTAAGATACCTCCTTCACTTTAGAGATAAAGACCTGGGACCTGGCATTTGACTTGCCCAAGGTCACATAGCTCATCAACAGCAGAGCTGGCATCAGGGCACGGACACCCGCCCGCTCTATCACACCACATGTCTTCAAACCCTCTACCTTTAAAGGCCGCCATCCCCACTCAGTCCCCAAGTCACCTGCTGTTGTGCACAAACTGAATTTTCCTTGTCCCCACATCCTGGGAGCCTTTGCACCTCTTCTGTCTCAACTGCCCCCGCCCTTCCCTCCCCGGATGCACCTTCCCCAGGAGGCCTGCTCCTCCCTGCCAGTCTGCTATCTGGCCCATCCTTTCCCTCAGGTCCCGTTTGGAAGTTCTGTTCTCTGTGGAGCGTGGGCCCAAGGGGCTTTAATGATGGAGTCTACTGCCTCATCTCCCCACCCCACCCCTGCTCCCCTGCCTTCATGGATGAGGACTCTAAGCCCTGAGGCCTCCAGTGACCCTTCTGAGCTCACACCACTGGTGGCGGCAGCTCAAGGAAGGCGGGTACCGCAGGCACACCTCTCTGGAACTCTTGGCCTTACCCTCACTCGTGCGGTCATCAGTCCTCTGTGGCCTAAGACCGTCTTCAGGCTCAACCTGATAGCTGTCACTGCAGCACTGCTGGCTTCCCAGCTGGCACTTCCCTACCCACGTGACGGGGAACCTGTATGTGCTGGGGGGTTAACCTTGGCCAGCTGGTGGAGGGACGGACCAGAGAGGATGGAAGCTGATGGGTAAGTGCTTTCTCTTTCTCTCCTCCTGATAGACAGCTGTGACCCCTCTGTCAGTGGCTTTACCGGCAGCCCCACACAGTCAGGCCACCAGGAGGCCGCCCGCCTGGCAGTGCGAATCGGCTCTGAATTCGCTCTCTCCATCCCTGCTCCACTCCCTCTGACTCTCACTGAGGCTGTCTGTCCGGTAAAATCTCCCAGTTAAGCCTTTGTCTCTGCCTTATCTTTTAGGGGGTGTCAGATTCTGGCAGAGACAGAGAGGGTGAGCCCTAGGAATTCCTGACTGCCCAGACGGGTCCCCTGCAGGACGTTGGTCTCGGTCAGTTCACCACTCTCCATGTCTGGCCCTTGACCTTGTTGGTTCAGTGATTTGATTTTTTTTTTTTTTAGAACAAAATAGGGGCTATCTCCCAGGGGCAGTTTGTGTTACCCAGGCTCATCAGGGCAGGAAACCCATTTATTTATTCACCACGCAAAATGTAACTGTCAGTCAGGCCAGAGACTTGAGTGCATCCTCTCGCCTTGAGAGGCCACGTAGTCAGAAAGTCCTCGGTGAGCGGTGAATCCCCTAACAGTTCTAGGGGATCTCATCATCTTGGGACAGATCTGTCAGCCAGGTAGCTGGAGGACCTCTCAAGGCTCCAGAAGTAGCTCTTGTCAAGAAGATCTTAGCAGTATGCCTGCTTGGTCAAGAGATCATTTCCCAAACCAGTGCTTAGACGGGTACCGTCCATATTTCCCCATTACATTACTATTTTCAATGCTTCTATGCCCTTATTACCATTATTCTTATTACTAGCGAGAAGGCAATCTTTGGAAAAGTTATTAATGTGCTTTCCTCTTTCGTTGCAGAGGATCTGTCCTTCCTGTTGCTAGCCCTAAGCACCCATCAGCCTGCAGAAAGATTAAATTGTCACAAAAGAAGGCAAAAAGAAATAAAGAATTAATATTCTGCTATTGACACTTAAAATGAGATTTCTCAGCAAGACATTTATCTTTAGATCCAAGCTACCGTCTTGAGAGAGTTATAATTGCCAATTGGCTAAAATGACAGACTCCAGGGTACAATATCTGGGCTCAAATCCAGATCCTGCCATTTACCAGTTATGTGACCTTGAGCAAGTTACTGGATTTCTTTATGACTTATTCTCCTTATCTGTAAAATGGGAGTAATAATAGTACCTACCTCAGAAGATTGTTTTGAGAATTTAATCCACTAATACACATAAAGCATGCATTCAACAAATTGGATTGCTTCTAAATACCAAGCATTGTTAACACTTAGAGGTAGTTAGAAAGTGCCTGGGACATAACAAGTATGGTATTCAATAATCATTTTCAAAATTCCTTTATCTTCTTCTTTAAGCCTATCAAAAACCAGCTCTTAGAGTCTCAGTGGAGCCATAAAGCTCTCTCTGTGATAGATGAGGGATATGTCAGACAGAAAGTGATAAAAGCCTTTCTTTTCAGTCCTAAGGGATTATGGGAAGAGGAGGTGAGAAAGAGAGAAAGGAGAAAACTACCCCCCCCATGCACACCTTACACACATACATGCCCATCACACACTCCACACACACACACCACACACCCCCCACAACACACACACACACAGCCAACTGTTGAGGCTGACCTTCTGAAACATCCAGAAAGTGAAAAGCTCTAAGGACATAGAGACCTCAGGTGGCAAAGCATAGCTAATGAGAACCAAGTAGCTGTGTCAGGCAGAGCGAGGGTCTAGAGAAGATTGGGAGGGACCCCCAGCGTTGGGGAGCCAGGTGGGGAACATGATAGAAACTCAGAAGGATCTCCACCCAGCCAGTAACTCTAAAGGGAGGCCGAGTTAGCCAAGGAGTAATGTAGGGCCCTGCCCAGGCTGAGAGACAAGATCACAAATTCTTCTAGTTGCCAGCTTTAGCAGTGTAGGCAGCAACCAGAATCAGGGGCCAGAGATAAAGTCCTGAAGACTCCAGAAACCAGGGACACTGCCACTTGATTCCAAGGGGGCGGTAGAAGTAGGGCTGAGTAGGAAAAAGACTCCAGAATCTGGGAGACTGAGCATTTTTACACAGAGAGTGTGTATTGCCTAGAAGTATTGTTTACATTACTGCCCTCTGTGGAACTGAATCTAGATTTTTCTCCCAGCTACCTAGAGGCTGGAGATTAAATAAAGATTCTAATTCTTTCTGGACGTCCAAGGCAGCATAAGTCTATGACCCTGATTCAGGGTTTTTTGGGGTCTTTTAATGTTTATTTATTTATTTATTTATTTATTTTTTCAGCGTTTTTTATTTATTTTTGGGACAGAGAGAGACAGAGCATGAACGGGGGAGGGGCAGAGAGAGAGGGAGACACAGAATCGGAAACAGGCTCCAGGCTCCGAGCCATCAGCCCAGAGCCTGACGCGGGGCTCGAACTCACGGACCTCGAGATCGTGACCTGGCTGAAGTCGGACGCTTAACCGACTGCGCCACCCAGGCGCCCCAATGTTTATTTTTGAGAGAGAAAGAGAGACAGAGCACAAGCGGGGGAGGGGCTGAGAGAGAGGGAGACACAGAATCTGAAGCAGGCTCCAGGCTCTCTGAGCTGTCTGCACAGGGCCCGATGCAGGGCTCAAACCCACAAAACCAGAAGAACGTGATCTGAGCCGACCAGCTGAGCCACCCAGACACCCGGACCCTGATTCGGTTTTGATTGTTGTTGCTATTTTAGTGGATGCTATCATCGGTGGAGTTCTCTTCTGTGGGAATTGACCTCCACGTGCACAGGGCAGTGGCAACAAAAAAAAACAACTTCCTGTTGAGAGGCCCTGCTCCCTGCTCTCCAACCCCAGGGGTGATTGGTTTCTAGGGTGGACACCTGGTTCAAGCTAGCTCAAGCTGGGCCAATTCGAATCTCTCTTAGGATTTAGAGATTTTGATCGGAGGAAGATGAGCTGTTCGTGGCTGGAAATCATGGCCGATTCCCAGCGCAGTGACTCCCAAGGGACGACGGGAGCCCCTGGTGAGCCTCTAACAGACCCAAAGTGCAAGCCCTTTGGCTTGCACTTTGCAATGACTTTACTGTGTAATGCCATTAATTTTTATGTATAATGAGGGGCTATTTTCTAATAATCTAGCAGATGGGTCATTATGGGTTGCTACAATTTAGGATTCATAAACTCAAGTGACTGTTAGAAGAATGTTCTGAGAACTCTAATTTGATGTTGTGCTGAGGAAGCAGTCTGCCGGGCCAAGTTGGCAATGATGGGATGCTCTCATGGCACAGGCACACAGGGCACTGGGATTCCTGCAATTTGGGGTAATGACACTTCATCATCAGTGCCTCATCGATGTTGTGTAGAACTGACTGTGGGTTTTAATGGCTTAATTACATTGGTCATTAATTATAAATTACATTAATTATAAATAAATGTAAATTTGGCTTCTTGATTATTTAGCTTATAATTACCAGTTTAGTTTATTGTGGTGGTTGTGTGGTGATCTTTTGGGCCTATCATTTTTCAATAATTAGACTTTAAAACTCTGCATTATAATTCAAATGGCATCATCATGCTTCTGTATATGCATATGCATGTATATTCTCCCTGGCAATTGTATTAGTACAGTGATCATTCATGCTGCACTGACTTTTGTCTTCTGGAAATTGGGAATAATTGAAAGCTTTCAAGGTTTTCGCTCCTCTTCAGTGAGTCACAGTGAAAAATTTTAAGACTTCTGCTCCAGAAGACAGACCCACAAATATCTGATGGTAAGCCCCTAGAGTTGTCCTTATTCCCAGGCACCTCAATGGTCAACTCCTTTTTGGATTCCATGACTGGAATAAGTTCTCATTTTGACTTAAACTAGCTTGAGTTGGCTTGGATGATATCTAAAGAACCTTAACAAACAGACAGGAAGGGGTGGAATAGGGAGGAGTGCAGAAGAAGCCAGATGGGTTGGAAGATTCTGGAGTGAGAGTAAAAAAGCTTTACAAAGAATGGAGTAGAGAGAAATGAGTAGGGGGAAATAATGAGCCATAATGAGTAGGGAGAAATATGGGTTTCTCATTATGGGTTACTCATTATGGCTCATTATTTCCCCCTACTCATTTCTCTCTACTCCATTTTACTTTGTGCAGAGACCACACCAAAGTGGCCAGTGGTACTCAGGTTTGAACCTGAACAATCCTTTTCAGTGTGGGTAGATTTTTCATAAAATGGATACAATAATTACAGCCTAATTGATGAAGGAGGGATCATAAGGCAAGCTGAGGGCAAAGCACAAGCTAACAAACACCCCTGCCCCCCAAGGTGGAATACGTCTGACATTCCTCAGACGCTCCTGTCTGCCCAGGAACAAAGGAAAGGGAAAAACAAATGGTTAACTGATTGAGATCACAGCCATGCAGTGTGAGAAGTAAATGAGATGATTCATTTTCAGAAATACCAGATAAAAGCTGTGCTGTCTAGAACACCTCCCCCATCCCCACAATGGAGTCCCAAACCCTTAGACACTTCACTTCCTGGTTCTTCTTCCCCCTCTCCATTTCACGGGCTTATTTTTCACAGGCTTTGCGATGAGCATGCGCCAAAGAACCAGAGTCTGTGTCACCTCAGGGAAGGTACATTTGTTCCAATCAGACTATTTTTTGCCGTACATAAGCATAGGCGACTTCTGGGTAAGTCTGTAACCAATGTAGTACTCAGCCAATGAGGAATCAGGGGAGGGAACTCATGCTAGGAGATGAATTGTCTGCTGTAACTGCCCTGAGTGTGCCTGCCCATCAGACACCCGCTCTTGCAAGAATGTTGATTAAAGCCTGTGTTCCCAGTCTCCAGGTCCCTCCTTTGACTGGGGCAGTGGGTGTTCAAACTGATAAAGGGAGCTTTTGGATAAAAAGTTGACCTGTGGCAGAGTTTAGAGCCTGAGAGGAATGAGAAGGATAGTCACATGGGGATGGGGACATCACAGAATGAGTATCAGAGTTTGGGAGGGATGAGGCGGGTTTTGATCTTAGGGGTGGGCCAATGTGCAGTTTTGGAGCCCAAGCAGGCTGAAGAAGTCATCAAAAACAGGGCAGTGTGGTAGCTCAGCCCTTGGTATCAGAGCTCAGTGTTGTTAGACCTCTAGTGTTGTTCTTCTTTTTCAAATCTGGTTTAACTATTCTAGATCCTTTGAATCTCCATATGAATTTTAGAATCCACTCATTATTTTCTGGAAAGGGAAGGGAAGGTAAAGGAAGGGGAGGGAAGGGAAGGGAAGGGAAGGGAAGGGAAGGGAAGGGAAGGGAAG
>NW_026057585.1:9163765-9221121 GCF_023721935.1 Panthera uncia
AAGGGAAGGGAAGGGAAGGGAAGGGAAGGGAAGGGAAGGGAAGGGAAAGAAAGAAAGAAAGAAAGAAAGAAAGAAAGAAAGAAAGAAAGAAAGAAAGAAAAAGAAAGAAAGAAAGAAAGAAAGAAAGAAAGAAAGAAAGAGCCTTCCGGAATTTATCTTGATTGGGATCACATTGAGTCTGTGAGCCAATTTGGGGAAAACTGACATCATAACTATATTGAGTTTTCTAATCCATGAGCAAAGCATTTATTTAGGTCTTCTTTAATTTTTCTCAACAACGCTTTATAGGTTTCAGCTTACAGATCCTTCACATCTTTTCTCAGATTTGTCCCTAAGTATTTCATGTCTTATACTGTTGTAAGTGGTGTTGTTTTCTATAAATTTCACTTTCTGATTGTTAACTGCTAATGTGTATACAAATACATTTGATTTTGTGTATTTGCATCCTCCAAATTTGCTAAACTCACTTAGTTCTAGTAGCTCTTTTCTACATAGGCAATCATGTCATCTGACAATAAAGGTGGTTTTACTTATTTCTTTCTAATATCTGTACACCTTTTATTTCTTTTCTTTTCTTCTCTGATTATACTGGCCGGAACTTCTACAATGTTGACTAGAAGTGGTGAGAGAGGACTGGGATGTAACAGTCTATAAATGTAAGTAGATCAAGCCGATTAACAGTGTTGTCTGGTCTACTATCTCCTAATTTTAGTGGGAAAGCATTTGGTTTTTCATCATTAGGTATGATGTTAGCTCTGGGTTTTTCATAGATGCCCATTATCAAGTTGGGAAAGTTTTTTTTTTCTTTTTCTTTTTTTTTTTTAATTAAAAAAAATTTTTTTAACGTTTATTTATTTTTGAGAGAGAGAGAGACAGAACATGAACGGGGGAGGGTCAGAGAGAGGGAGACACAGAATCTGAAACAGGCTCCATGTTCTGAGCTGTCAGCACAGAGCCTGACGCGGGGCTCAAACTCACAGACTGCGAGATCATGACCTGAGCCGAAGTCGGCCACTTAACCGACTGAGCCACCCAGGCGCCCCAAGTTGGGAAAGTATTATACTATTCCTGGCTTTTGAGAGTTTTCCTACGTCTATTTAGATGACCGTATGGCTTTTCTTTTCAGGTGGTAAATATAGTGAATTACATTGACTGGTTTTTTCATGGCAAACCAACCCTGCATTCCTGAGACAAAACATGTTTGGTCATGTTTTACTATCATTTCTTTAAGTATACTTATTTATTTTTGAGAGAGAGAGAGAGAAAGAACACAAGCAGGGGAGGGGCAGAGAGAGAGAGAGAGAGAGAGAGAGAGAGAGAGAGAAGCCCAAGCGGTCTACACACTGGAGCTCGATCCCCCAACCCTGGGATATGACCTGAGCCAAAATCAAGAGTTGGATGCTTAACTGACTTAGCCACACAGATGCCCCATGTTTTACTATCATTTTTGTATGCTGTTAGATTTAATTTGCCACAATTTTAAGACTTTTTGCCTATTTCTTCATGAGGGATATGGTCTATAGTTTCTCATAATCTCTTTGGCTTTGGCTTCAGAGTAATATTGGCCTCGAATAATGAGTTGGGACATAGCTCCTCCTCTTTGTTTTTATGCAAGAGTTTGTACAGAACTGAGATTCTTTCTTCCTTAAATTTTTAGTAGAATTCACCAGCGAAACAATTTGGGCCTGGATTTTTCTTTGTAGAAAAAATTGTAACTATGAATTCAATATATTTCATAGATATAAGAATATTTCTTCTCGAAAGAGCTTCAATAGTTTGTGTCTTCCAAGGGATTTGTCCATTTCATCTGACTTGTTGAATTTATTGACATGAGGTTGTTCATAGTATTTTCTTGTTATCTTCCTAATATCCATAATTGATGTTTTTAAGAGATCAATCTGTCTTCTCTGTGGAAAATAGAATGGTGAGGATGTTGGGCTTGAGGGAGTAGAAACATAACATTTGTCTATCCTCCAACTGGGTTCTGAATTATGTGAGAGACTCTAGAGTCACCTATACAATAGGAAATCAAAATAGCATCTGCATAACTGATAAAATTTTTGTTTATTTGTTTGGAGAGGGTGGCTTAGGTGTGGCAACAATGAGCCTTCTCATATTTTGTCCCAGAATTATACAGAGTTACCAACCCCTAACCCCTCAGGACCAGGCAGTTCTGTATGACAGCGGCTCCCTTATAAGGGGCCATTCTATAAACCTCCCGGTGGAGAAGCAGAACGCGGCACATGCTTCTGTAGCAGTTAAACCCTAAGGCGACCCCCAGTGCTTTTCTGTCTCCTCCTAACCAGGCTTTTCTGTAATTCCTTCCCTTGTGTGCAAACTGAACCTGCCTTGCTTCTAACCAATAGAATGCGGCAAAGGTGATGCGGTTTCAGTTAGGTTGCATTATGGCCAAGGTGATAGCATGTCCATGGTTACATAACCTTATATAAGACTTTATCATAGCAGGCTGGATCGAGAGATTCTCCTTGCTGGCTTAATGAAATAAGCAGCCTTGCTGAGGGAGCCCACATATGGGTAGCCCCTAGGATCTGAGGATGGTCTCCAGCTGACAGCCAGCAAAAAGCCAGGCTCTCAGTCATACAACTTCAAGTACATGAATTCTGCTAACAACCCAAAGGAAGCCGATTCTTCCCCAGTTGAGCCTCCAGATGAAGACGTCCTTGCTGGCACCTTGATTGCGACTTTGCCAAAGCTACACGAAGGTCCCAACTAAACGACGCCCAGAGTCTTGACCCACAGAAACTGCGAGATATGTGTGTGCTGTGTGAAGCTGCTAAGTTTGTGGTAATTTGTTACACAGCATGAGAAGACGAATACAGCCTTCCTGAGCCAGGCAGATCATTCTGAGAGAAAGCTAAGCCATGCTGGCTATTCCAGTCCCTAAACTCACCACTCAGATGGTGGAGAGAGGCCAGTACTGTTCATCTCGTGGAGGTGGCTCCACATGGAAGCATGAAGCCAATCAGAGGGAAAACTTCCGCTTTCCCCTCACCCCTATTTCAACAGAAAGGAGAGATGACTGTTAGGGGGCGCCGACCCTGCTCCAGGCAAGAGGTGATGGAGGCCAGGATGGGGAGAAGTAAACAGATCTGAGACACATTCAGGAAATACATAACTTGCCAGAGTTGCTAAGTGACTGGATACAGAAGGTGAGAGAGAGGGGATCCGGAATGACTTCCAGGTTTCTGGCTTGAGCCCCTGGGGCTACGGTGATACCACTCACCACGCGCTCTGACTGACATCTCTACTTGGAGGTCTCAAAGGGACATTTTGGGGGAAGAGTGGAAATCAAGAGTTTACTGTGGACACACTAAGTTTGAGCTCCTGTGAGACATCCAAATAGAGCTGACAGTTAAGGGCTGGATCTGCCAATCTGGAGCTCTGAAGAGAAGTTGGGGCTAGAGATGTAAATGTGTGAGTCATCAGCACACAGATGTTATTTAAAGCCACAGAAAGGAATGGAACTGCCTAGAGAGGGAACGTAGAATCTTGCCCCTCCAATCTCTCCTTGCTGACCTCAGACCAGGGTGTTCTAAAATACAAATCCCATCGTTTCCTTCTGTTTAAAATTATGCAGTCGTAATCAAAGGGTTCTTTTTTCTTCTCCTGTTAAGATTCAGTTTTACTAAAATGTTGTTTAAACTATAAAAGGAAAGTTATGTTAACACATTGTACATTGACCTAATTTCACAGAAGAAATTATATAGCACTGATTAACAGCCAGTACAATATTTGGAAAGTTGAGAAGAAACAGTAAAAGCAAAGAAAATATAATGAAGGCAAGTGAATAATTAAATTATGGCAAATGTGTTGCTTTTAACATTATATTTTCTCTGCGTACCTACGATAATTTATAAACCCAGCCACAGATTTTAATTGCTTAAAAGGCCATGTGCTAGCTACGTGACCTTGCAAACTGCTTTAACCTTTCTGCCTCCTTTTGCTTTTTCTATAAGGTGGAAATAATGATGTTTGCACTACATTTCTGGAAAGGTTGCTGAGAGGGCCAAATGAGATCATGGAAATAAAAACACTGAAAAGGTTATAGGAGGAGGAGGTGATAAGCTCCTGAGGTTCAAGGACCACAGTGTATTGTACTTGTAACTTCTCTGCTCGGTAGAGTGCCTCGAGTTCATTAGAGGATTATTATTAGAAAGGGGGGGGGGGAAACATTTCAAGGGCTCTCCCTATTGCCTTCGGAGTAAATCTCAGTTGGGTTCCCTGAGAGCAGAGCATAAGATTAAGACTTGGGTGCAGATGGTTTATAAAATTGTCCAGAAAGCAGGCATGGGGGAGCAGGAAGAGAGAGACAAAGAGAACGAGCCCACGTGTGGTTGCCGTGGGCCACCGCTGCTGAAGGCAACGGGGCTCAGTTCTGCAAAGACCCCTTACTGAGTCACTCCCAGAACTGTCCACCTGTACGACAGGAGGCTCCAGCGTTTATCCCCCAGTTCCAGCCCCTCCCCTGATGAAGGGATCCTGCGGTGCACTACCCACTCGTTCCTCCCCCAGCAGAGAGTTCCTGTGGCCTCGGAGCCGCTCAGAGAGAGAAGGTAGAGCGTGCTGGAGGCGGGACCTGTTGTAGAGCAGTGATCTTGAGCTTGCACAGAACATCCACCACTGCAGCAACTGAAATCAGGGGTGGACCAAGGGGAGGTGAACACGAGGCACCAAAAGCTGTCTGCTACAAGATCCAAAACCTCTTGCCTGCCATTTGTACTCTCATAGCTCAGAACCCCTCCGAAAGGAATTTTCCCTGCCCTTGGACTCTGCTGAAGAGGCTGCCCTAGGGGGCTCTTCTCTTACTTTGCAGCCCTGCCCACCTCCCTGTGCCACAGCTGATCAGGCCAAGGACAGACAACTGTCCAGTCCTAGTCAGCTCGGACTGCTGTGACAAAATGCCACAGACAGGGTGGCTTAAACAACAAAAATTTACTTCTCATAGTTCTGGAGTCTGGGAAGTCCAAGATCAGGGTTCCGGATGAGCCTCTCTTTCTGGCTTGCAGATGGCCATCTTTTCACTCTATCCTCACATGGTGGGGAAAGAGAGAGCCAGTGAGCTCTGGCCTCTTCTGATAAGGACACTAATCTCGTCGTGGGGTCCCCACTCCCGTGAGCTCATTGAAGCCTAATTACCTCTGAAAGGCCCCACCTCCAAATACCATCACATTGGGAGTTAGGGATTCCACATAAGAATTTTGAGGTGATGGGGGCCTGGGTGGCTCAGTCGGTTAAGCATCCGACTCTTGGTTTTGGCTCAGGTCATGATCTCACAGTCTGTGAGTTTGAGCCCTGCATTGGGCTCCTTGCTGACAGTGCAAAGCCTGCTTGGGATTCTCTGTCTCTCTCTCTCCCCCTCTGCACCCCCCCCCCCCCCCGCCCTGCCGCTCACTCTCTATCTCTCTCTCTCTCTCTCTCTCAAAAATAAATAAACATTAAAAAATAATTTTGAGGTGACATTAAACATTCAGGCCGCAACATATCCCAAAAGCAGCTAAACTTTAGGGTGGCTAGTAACTTGTAACTAAATAAGACTGACCAATCGATTTCTCTCTCCGAGGAATTTGAACCGGGAAAGCCAACAGAATGGGTCCATCTGTGTTGTGTGTTGAAATCGACAGGATGAAAGGCACAACTGAGGCTGTAAGCATAGGTCAGTTTTACCAGAGGGGCAGATTGATCTTTTATGTATCATAAAAGAGATGATTCTTGAACTGGATCTTGAAGGGTGACTGTGTGTTAAGCACACAGAAAAAAATGAACTGAAATTGTGAGCAGACCAAAATGATGAGAAAATAGAAGGTAAGGTGAGGACGAGAATAAGCCGGTGGTGTGGGTGGGGTGGAGATACCCATAGCGAGGCTGAATTTCCTTAACTGTCCAGCACTACCCTGAAGAGGGTGTACCCAGTGCCCCGGCAAGGTCAGGTGGCTGGCTGCCCATGCCTGTGCCTTCTGACTACTCCTCACTCTTTCAGGCAAAGGGCCCAAGGAGTTCCAGACACCCAGAACTCTGCTGCTCTCTGGATGGTCCACTGTCTCTCATGCCAGTCCTGCCTCAACTTCCTGGGCTACTCTGTTCATCCTTTAAAACTCAGCTCAGGCCTTGGAGCCTTTCCTGACTCCACTGTGCACCTGTCACTCCAAGGTACCGGCCTTTCCTCTGTCCTCCACCCTACCCCGTGCTTATCTCTACTATAACATTGTTGAGTTCCAATTATTGACATCTTGTCTGCTACCATTACACTGAGAACTCTCTGAGGAGGGGAACAATGAATTCTCTGTATTTAACAAATACCCGTTGAGTGCCAACGATGTGCGAGGCATGGCTCTAAACACTGGGGACATGAAAACAAATAAAGCAGACAGAGTTCTTTCTGGTCTGGAGCTTATACTCTAAATGTTTTGTGAATGGATGGGTGATTTGAGGGTTGGGTGTGTGGGTGGGAAGACGGATGAATGGATGGACAGAGAGATGGATGGATGGATGGATGGATGGATGGATGGATGATGGATGGATGATGGATGGATGGATGGATGGATGATGGATGGATGGATGGACAGATGGATGGATGGATGGATGGATGGATGGATGGACGGATGGATGGACGGATGGATGGACAGATGGATGGATGGATGGACAGATGGATGGATGGATAGAGAGATGGATGGATGGATGGATTGATGGAGAGATGGATGGGCTGAGAGATGGATGGATGGATGGATGGATGGACAGATGGATGGATGGATGGATGGAGAGAAGGATGGATGAAGAGATGGATGAAGAGATGGATGGGTGGATGGATGGATGGATGGATGGATGTGTGTGTGAATGAATACAGAGATGAAGCTTTGAGGTGGGGAAGCCCACTGTAAAGGAACAAAAGATCCTCTCTTCATTGAAACCTTGAGCCACACCTCTAAGTCCCAGGCCAGGCCATCTTCGTCCCTGTATCAGGATCTGTTACTGCACAACAAACTGGCCCACGACTGAGTGGTGTAACACAACAACCTTCACTTATTATCTCACAGTTTTTGTGTGTCATGATTTAGAGAAGACACATCAGGAGTGACTTATCTCCCTCTGGGGTCTGGGGTCTCGCCTGGATGACTGGCAAGCTGGAACCTGAAGTCATCTGCAGGTGTGACTGAGGGCGAGGGTGGAAGAGCCACCTCTGAGGCAGCTCACCCACATGGTGGTGGTAAGTTGTTCCTCTGCACGGGGGCTTCTCCTCAGGGCTGCTGGAAGGTTCTCAAGACACAGTAGCTGGCTCTCCCCTGAGGGAATAATGCCAAGAGAGCCATGACACCTTCCATGGCCTCGCCTGAGAAGTCACACACTGTCACTTTTGACACATTCTAGGCATTAGGATCAGGTTACTCAGTTTGGCCCACATGCAAGGGGACAGGAAGCACTCCACTTTTGAAGCGCAGAATGTCAAAGAATTTGAGGACATATTTTCAAACAACCACAATTCCTCTTCCTCAGGTCCCCAATCTGATTTTTCTTCTTTCCAGCAGTTACCACCTACTATCAAACTGCCATTCACCACAAACCGCCCCCCACACACACCCAGCAGGGTGTAGCCTACCAGTCACACCTACCAGCCTGCATGCGAAATAAGTAATAACCCTTTGTATTTTCAGGGTTTTATTGCTAGTTCCTACAGAAAAGCAATCCAACCGAATTTTTAAATGGCAAATCTAGGGACATTATAAAGTCCCTGAAACCGCTGTGGCCTCAGCTCCATGGCTCTCAGGTCCCCGCTTCCCGCTCAGATGGTCCCACAGGAGAATCAGTTTCCAGCCTAGAAATTCACCTGCACTTCCTGTCTGGTTGAATGGCAGACCATGACACTTGGCTTGAGCCCCAGAAAATCTGTTTTGACACCTCTTCTACATCTAATGGAAATTTTGGTCTCTTCCGGGGAAGCTTCTTTCAAATCTCCTCACTCACTGTGGGCACCTTTAGCCTTGAGCTGTTCTGTTTGTAAACTGCAGCTGTCCATGCTGGCACTTAGGGATTGTGCGCTGATCCCTGGACACTGGGAAAGGAAGGCCTGTCCTCAAATCACACACCAAAAGATTTCTCCCCTGGTTTTGAGGTGTTTTACACAGACCTGAGGGTCACAGACCATTATCTTTTGCTTGGAAAACTTCAATAACCCCCTAACTGGACTCCCTCCAAACTACCCTCCACACCTTAGTCAGAGTAATCTTACTAAGTATATCTGATCTCTTTGCTCTCATTCTTGAGACTCTTCAGGGGTTCCCCATTGCCCCAGGAGAAAGTCCACATTCCTTGACAAAGTCTACAAAGCCATTCATGGTATTGCTTTGGCTCAGCTCCCCTGACATCAGCTTCCAACCAGAAAGAACTAGATTGTCCACATTCTGCCTTACCTGTGGACCTTTACACATGCTATTGGGTCTACCTGGAAAGCTCATCTTTCCTGCCACCACTCCCAACCCCAGGCCTGTCTCACTCCTGTCCACTTTCAGGTGTCAGCTTGAATATCACCTTTTCCAGGAACTTATCCTTGACCTCACCCCAGCCCAAGATGGCCCACTGTACTTGCTCCCCACTTTTCATACAGTTGAATTTGGCTTATTTGTCTATCTATACTATTAAAACCCTGAAGGCATAAACCAGGTCATGTATTTTTACCATGTAACACAGTACCTGGCTCAGAGTACTTGCTCAATGAGCATTTCTGATTGAACAAATGAATGAATGAACAGAGGCCCTCCACCATTCTCCTCCAGGTGTCCATCACTCTGTTCTCTGGAAGGTCTGCCTTGGCCCTGGCCTATTTCTGTCACATACAGCTGCCTGAAGAACGCTGATTTAATGGACACATGGGTGCCGAGGTGGGCTCAGCTCTTCTGCTGTCCTGGGCCACCATCAGAGCAGAGTCTCAGTAGCTGTCATGTGATGTGGGAGACTGCCACCACCATCGCCAGCGAGGTAACCCATGTGACATGTCCCTCCAAATCTCCAAGACTTGTCATCTGTTCATCCTCTCTGTCTAGGCAAGCAAGGTGGAAGACCAGGCTGTCAGACGACTGCTAAAAGGATTCTCCTTTTCCTAGTACGGCCTGGCCAGTCTTCTCCAGTCTCTGCTTCTTCTTCTTTTTTTTTTTTTTTCCCCCACATGCCCAGCATGGAACCCAACACGGGACTCAAACTCAAGATCCTAAGATCAAGACCTAAGCTGAGATCAAGAGTTGGACACTCAACTAACTGAGCCAGCCAGGTGCCCCTATAGCTACATTTCTGATGGCAGTTGAATTCATTATTTGTCAAAGGTGTGCAAAGCTGGAAAGACCCCACACACTGCAGGTGCAACCATTTTGTTTCTGGCTCCTTGTACCAGCACAGTGCAGGGTTTGAGAGTTGAGTTCTAGGCTCAAACTGCCTGAGGTAGATCCTGGTGTCACCACTGGCTAGTGGAATGACCTTGGGCAAGTCGTATGGACTTTTTTAATCCTTTCATTTCTCATCTATAAAACAGAGATAGTACCTTCTCTTAGGACTGGTGTGAGGGTTACATGAGACCATCAATTTAAAAGAGCTTAGAACAGGGGCACCTGGGTGGCTCAGTCGGTTAAGTGTTCAGCTCTTGATTTCAGCTCAGGTCATGATCTCATGGTTCGTGAGATCGAGCCCTGCATCGGGCTCTGCACTGATAGCGTGGGGTCTGCTTGGGATTCTCTCTCTGCCCCTCCCCTGCTCATGCTCGCGTGTGTGCTCTCTCCCTCTCTGTCTCTCAGAATAAATAAATAAACATTTTAAAAAAGAATTTTTAAAAAAGGAGCTTAGAACAGACTTGGTCTAAGAAATGATAGCTCCTATCACTTGCACATAAGAGGAGGCATAGTCGAACATCCCTTGCAGAACGTTCCTAGTTCTCTCTTTCCCTTGTTCCACTTCAGCCTCCCACAATGTGCTCCCATTAAGCCTTTCCTTTATAAGGATAGCCTTCCCCTCCCATGGGGTGATGCCAGACTCAGCCCATTCTCTTCTTGACTGCCGTCTGTCAGTCTGTCAGTGAGCGTTCTTCTCCCTGGCGCTCTGCTCGTCCTCTGAGAACTGTGTGCACGGCTGGGTGGGTTGGGAGGGATGGCGAGGAGATGATAGGTGTCTCAACTCCAGCTTCTGTCCCCCAGCAAATGCTGCAGGCTGCTTTTCCCCGAATGACCTAAAGGCAAACACCCCTTGCTACAATACCAATTAATTTTCTTCCAAAGCCCGAGGCCTGAGATACATAAGGAGGGCACGTTTTTTTCCCACAAACACAACTTTGACCCTACTCTTTGGGAGTAATTACGCCAGCCTTGTGATGCTAAAGGACCATTTTCCCACTCTGGGCCTGTTTTTATTCCAAAACATCCCCATTTAACTGAAAAGGAGACTCACAGCAGCTCCTCAGTATAATTTCTCCCATCCCCAAATTTCTCTTTTAATAATAGCTGTTATTCTTTCTGCTCACCCCACCATCCACTCCCATCTTGCTGTACAGAAGCTCCAGGCCCTGGTGGGATCTTCCACTCATCTGCAATTTCTAGCCTCAGGTCACCTCTCGTCCCAGCTCGCTGCAGACATGACTAACACATCCTCAACACAAAATGAATCATTCAGGTTACCAGTTCCAACCAATTTTCTCACAGACCTGTGACCTCCTTGGGCCCCCACTGTCCTCCAGTTGATTCTCAACTTTGTCCCTGTCCGTCCACCCTGCATGCACCTGTTCCCACATTCCTAGCCCCAGTGCGTCCCTGGATTATTTCCTTTGATGCTCTGGCAGCGGGGGGTGGGGGTGGGGGGAGGATTAAACAAGACAGTCCTGAAGTAATGTTCAAACCCCAGCTCTGACTCTAACTCCAAACCCTCCCACAGCTGAGCAACACTCCCCACATCCCATTGAGATCTTTGTTCTCAGTCTGTTGTATTCTAGGGCTACCAATGCTAAAATTCCTTAAACATACAATAACAGAAACACAGTTCCTTCTAAGGGAAGACAAAGCCCACTGCTATCCCCCAAGTCTCCAAGAAACCAGTGAGAGTTAATTCCACCTAAATCTCAAGCCACACACTCCTGCAGGCCTCCAGTTCACCCCACCCCACGCTCCGCCCCAGTTTTCGAAGTCTGCTCAGCAACCAGAGCCATTAAAGCCAGAAACTAATTTGTAAGAAAAACAATGAGAAGAGTAATAGTCTCTCAGTAGGGTTCCAGCAGAAGGCCCCTCTCTCGGACTGGTGCTCTGTAAAGAACAGAGCAGGAGCTGGGCACCAGGAAAGAAATACCTATTAACATTCAAAACCTCCCTAGTGGAATGGGAGCTGACCCCAGCAAAATGGAAATCTGCCCCCGCCCGCAGGAGCCAGCACTCAAGTTCACATTATTTATCCAGCAAATGGAGGGAGCCCTCGTGAGCCTGCCCCCACAGCTTGGGGCCAGCCTGCAGAGCCATCCCCAGGACACGTGCCTGGCTTGCTTCAGAGCAGTGCTATTTGGAAAAGGAGAAAAAGAAAAATAAAGTGGGGAAGTGAAAGGGGGAGAAAGAGCCCAAAAGGTTGAAGAGAGTCAGCAGCAGGGACAGGCAGCCTTGCCGGAGGGAAATACTGATGTGGTCTTCTGTTCTGCACAGATGGCGGCCAGAGACTCAGAGACGGGTAGAGATTCACCTTGAGTCATCCCCTGAGTCATAGGCAGCAGGCAGAAATAGATCTTATGACCCACTGTTCCTTGTCACAGACGTCTTGTAGCATCTTTAAACCAGGACTTCTCAGCGGGGATGGGTGCTGGTGCTCCTTGCAGCCAGGTTGGTTTATTTGATGGCATAGCCATCCTTCTCCATTCCATAGGCAAGTGACTTAAAGTCAGAAAGGACCAGGATCTATTGTATGTCAACTATACTTGGAAGGAAGGAAGGAAGGAAGGAAGGAAGGAAGGAAGGAAGGAAGAAAGAAAGAAAGAAAGAAAAAGAAAAGGAAGGAAGGAAGGAAGGAAAGAAGGAAGGAAGGAAGGAAGGAAGGAAGGAAGGAAGGAAGGACTGCAGGCCAGCTGGGATCTTCAAACAATATCCTTGGCCAAGGCTACCCCACTCTGCACATCAAGTACGTGTGTCTATCACCATCATCAAGGTGCAGCTCGTTTGTTTTCTGTTTCTCCTTTCCTTCTACTGACTTCTCACTTCCATATGCCACACATATCAAGTCCATCTAGGACTCCTAGATCTCACTGAAACCCATGGCCTCCAGAAAGTCTTCCTCATCAGACTGACCCAATCTTGACCTTTCTCTTACTTGTATTCCCTCAGGGCTGTGACAGTGTGGATTGCCTACCCAACAGCCATGATCCCTCCACTGCCTTTGTCATCAGAACTCTGCTCTAGCTCTAATATTCACCCTCCCCTGTGCTCTAGGAAGGTGCTCATTCTCCAGCTCATTTATGCTTTTGGACTTATCATGTGAGGATATAACTGTTTTTAAAACGTAGGTTTATGGGGCACCTGGGTAGCTCAGTCGGTTAAGCATCCAACTCTTGATTTCGGCTCAGTTCATAATCTCACAGTTCAGTTCTTGAGTTCGAGCCCCACGTTGGGCTCCTCACTGACAGCCCAGAGTCTGCTTGGGATTCTCTCTCTCCCTCTCTCTGTGTCCCCCCACACACACACACACATTCGCTCTCTCTCTCTTGCTCTCACTCTCTCTGCCTCCCCCCTCCATGCAAGTGCTCTCTCTCTCAAAATAAATAAACATTTTAAAAATAAATAAATAAAATCCAAGTTTATTATTTTGCAGGTATGGTGAGGCCAACAGATCAGGGACAATTGTCACTGAAAAGACAGTGTGTTTCTCAAAGTTCTTAGGGGAGAGGACAGAGCACACCATGACACATGGGGAAGCACCAGGGTCAGTCTGGGGGAGGGGGGAGAGGGAGCAGGGGAAATATGGACAAGAGCCTTGACTGTGGTTTTCTGTGGGACAGAACAGGTGGGGTAGAGTACGCGGCCTTGGGATTGGTCAGTTAGAATAATTTCGGCAAGGCTCTGAGGGCTAAGGGAAGTCCTTAGTCGCCTGGAACCTGGTGCTGAGGTGATTAGGGCAGGTGGATGGTGGCCCAGACTGTGAGAGTCTGATAGAGGAGGCAGTTGGGGTGTGGGGTCTGGATTGTTTGGTTTGCATGCGAAAGGCATCCTCACAGGTACGTGGAGGTGGTTACCATCTCTAGGAAGTAGCTAGCCCTGAGAGGGGCATCTTCCCCACGGTCAGCAAGGCTCTGAGAGGTCAAAGCATCAGAAATACAGAAAATAGAAAGGCATGATTAATGCAAGTGCCCTTGGAGCTGCTGCAGCCATCTTGGGACCACAGGAAAAAGCCAGCAGGATTCTGGAGAAGCCGCTTCAGGCCTCCTAAACTGGTTAAAATACCCAGTTAAGCACCCTCTGAATTGCCTCGTTCTGATGGTCTCATTATGTGAGACAGACCCCTTACTGCTCCTGCCACTTGTATTCAGCTGTCACGTTACTTGCAGCTGAAAGCTTCCTAATCAGTATGACATTTAAGTCGTCACTTTAAGGGAAACTTCTTATGCCAGCTTGTCTTGTTACACTAGAATTGCTTTTTATTTTTCTTTATTTTTTTTAAATGTTTATTTATTTTTGAGAGAGAGAGCATGAGCAGGGGAGGGGCAGAGAGAGATAGGGAGACACAGAATCCAAAGCAGGCTCCAGGCTCTGAGCTGTCAGCACAGAGCTCAATGCAGGGTTTGAACCCATGAACCACGAGATCATGACCTGAGCAGAAGTCAGACACTTAACTGACTGAGCCACCCAGACGCCCTGGAGAATTGCTTTTTAAAGAGCGAGTTGCTTGAATAAAGTCATAATAACCCACCACATCTGTTTAGAGTTTTATCTTTTACAACCTTCAGTTGCTGCTTGACATCCTCAGACTCAAACAGGAAGTGAAAAACAAGTGCCCTGAATCCAGCTGGAGAAGGAGATAGGTTTGGATTCTAGGTTGGTGTGGTGGTTGGATGGGGAGATGGGATTACGAAGGGGTGAGGGTAATGAGGTTCCGTTGCCATTTGGGTACAGGACCGAATGAGTACAGAGAGGGAAACATCAGCTTGGAAGAGAGAAGCCAAGCTTCCCAGACTCAGCATGGCTGCTGTGAAGATATGCACCCCCTGCCAGGATCATGTCACCTAGGCTTTGGTTGGCTCACTCACAAGGTGAAGCAGTGAGACGAAGTCGTTCTATGATTCTAAGTATGAATAGAATATTTCAACTCGCTTTCTGTCCAAATGCCAACCACACACAATCGAGTTCTTTCTGAGAGACAAAGACCATTACGTGAATTGGAAGAACTGACCGGAAGCGACTCTGTTTGGCATGGCCCTCTACCAAGATATGGAAGTAACTTCTCAGTGATATTATTAATACTACTGTCATGGACTGAATGCTGTCCCTCTTCCCAGCCTCTGTCCCTTAGTTGAGAAATCAGGTCCCCGCAGATGTGATTAGTTAAGGTGGGATCATCCTGGAGAAGGGTGAGCCCTTACTTAGTCCAATGACCGGTGTTCTTGTAAGGAAACCGACAGGAAAGAGACAGCCTGTGACAACAGAGGCAGATGCATCTACAAGCCAAGGACTGCCCCAAAACATCAGAAACTGGAGGTGCCAGCGAAGGATTCTCCCCCATGGGTTTCAAAAGGGAGAAGAGCCATGCTGATAGCTTGATTTCAGATCTCCTGGCCTCCAGAACTGTGAGACAATACGTTTCTGTTGTTTTAAGCCATCCAGTGGGTGGGACTTTGTTAGCAGCAGCCCTAAGAAAACAATACAGTTACTAAGGGCTAATATTTATTGAATGTTTACCATGCACCAAGAGCTGTAGTAAGTTACTCTATGTGCAGAATCCCTTTTAATCTTCACCTCAACTCTATGGAGTTGATGCTGTTTTTATCTATGTTTTATAGGTGAAGAATATAAAGTTAGGAGCTAAGCACATGCCCACAATCAACTGGTAAATTGTTGGAGCTCTGAGGTACGGGACCCTTTGTTGGAAGGGTCTGAAGTATTAAGGGGATTTTATATATTCAAGGCCTCTGGTGGATACCACGCTTTCTCTACTACATGAGTTGTCTTGCCTGTTTATGATGTGTTTGTCCAACCAAGCTATATCAAAAAGCACATCAAATGTAACATGTCCAAAATGGCGCTCATCATTTTCCTTCCAAACTTCTTCTTCAATTTCCCACTACAACATCTCCTACCCACTTCTCCCCAGCCTTAGTTGGTGGCTCTGTGCATTTGCTCAGGCCCAAATCCCGAGTCCTCCTCCATTCCTGCACCGCCCCCCCCCCCCCCCCCCTCCCCCCCCCCTCCCCCCCGCCCAGGAACATCTGGCAAGCCCTGTCCCCTCAGGCTGCATGTTAAATCCACTCACGTCTCATTGGCCCCACTGCCCAGCAAAAGTAGACTTCTATTTCTTGGAAACTGATTTCTCCACTCCCCTTAGGACTTTGTTTTTGCTGGCCCATTGACTCATAAGCCCTCTAAAAGCTGTTCTGAACTGTAGATCCACTGGTGGGGGACAGTGGTTACCCAGGTCCAGTGGCCAGAACTGTGGCGGCAGATTCCTGGAGATGCTTGAACAGTCTGCAGGAAGCAGGGTCAGATGAGACTCAGATGAGAGTCTGAGCTTTAGATGATGATTCCTCTGTTCCAGCCACCATTACCCCTCCTCTGTAGCCTAACTAGTGTCCCTACCAGTAACTTCCTCTCCTGCTCTCCGGAGTCCATTCTCTTACAAGGCGTCCAGAATGGCCTTCCACATCTTGAAACAAAGTAGATCCTATTACTCTCCTGCCCAACCCCCTTCAAAGTCTTCTGATTACACCTAGAATAACACCTGACTCTTTCCGTGGTCTGCGAGGCTCAGGCCCTGCCTGTCACTCTCTAGCTGTGCTGCTAGCTTTTGGGGTCCTCAAATATCCCTCAGCTTTGCACTGTCTTCTTCACCTAAAATGCTCCCCCCGGAGCTTCAGTTGACTGCCTCCTCATTACTCAGGCCTCAGAGGCCACCGTATTTAAAATAGTCCCTTTCTCCATCCTTGCTTCATCCCATTACCCTGTTTTATTTTCTTTATTTTCTGAAAATTAGCATATATGTTTATTTTCTACTCAGTTCTGTCCTTGCTTGTTTTTTGTCTCTTTCCATTAGAATTTAAGCTCCATGGCAGTGGGACCTCATCTAGGCCGGTTCACCGTGTTCTTCCAACACCTAGACCAGTGTCTGGCACATAGCAGGTGCTTCATAAGCTGCCTGGATACATAAGTGACACGTTAAGTTCTCAAAGTGGGCTCACAGCTTTTGATGACCTTCTCATGTCTTCTTCTGCTCCCAGTTCAGTGCTCTGGCCCAAGCAGGTATTCACCAAATGTTTGCTGGTTGGATGAACACAGAAACTTTTCTTCTATCATTTCTGATCGTCTTGAATATAGACTTTTCTGGGCAGTCCCAGGATTTTGCTGAATGCAGAAATCTTCCACACCGTGTGCATGGATGGGACTCAGAAAACTGGTCCTCAATTTTTTCTCTAGAGGAAATCTCTGTTCAGTGGGACAGATTCATCCTCCACACACATGGAGGCTTGACCTGCTTCAAATTTGGTAACTTTCTGTCCTAACTAAGCTCCCATATGGAAATATTTTCTGGATTCTTAATTACGTCCAACACAGAGAACACATTTGGATCCCCTTGTCACTCATTCTGTGTCTCTTACCACTGCAAACTACTTGGAGAAATGAGTTTTCCTGCAACAGGGGACATAGAAGAAAACTAATGACTTAAAAAAAAATTTTTTTAACGTTTATTTGTTTTTGAGAGAGAGAGAGACAGAGAGAGTTGCGAGTGAGGGAGGGGCAGTCGGAGGGAGATGCAGAATCTGAAGCACGCTCCAGGCTCCAAGCTTTTAGCACCAAGCCCGACACGGGGCTCAAACCCACGAATAATGAGATCATGACCTGAGCCAAAGATGGACACTTAACCAACTGAGCCACCAAGGCGTCCCAAGACTCTTCTTTAACAAAGTCCATATTTGGTGTTATTCTAAAAATCATTGCATCTATTTGTAATAAGCAAAAGTAGACTTGTATTTCTTGCAAACTGATTTATTCACTCCCCTTAGTACTTTGTTTTTGCTGGCCCACTAACTCTTAAGCCCCTCCAAAAGCTGTTCTTAGCTGCAGATCCACTGGTGGGGAACAGTGGTTACCCAGGTCCAGTGGCTAGAACTGTGGCAGCAGGTTCCTGGAGACCCTTGAACAGTCTGCAGGAAGCAGAGTCAGATGAGACTCAGATGAGAGTCTGAGATTTAGATGATGAGTCCTGTACAGTCACCGATCAGAGGATCTAAATATGGTTCCCAATCGTCCTACTTTTCTGCTGTGTGACCTTGGGAAAGGTATTTACCCTGTCTGAGCCTCAATTTTCTCATCTTGAAAAACAGGGATAGTGGTAACAACATGTGTTGGAGATGTGAGTATTCAACACTACCCAGGACATAAAGTCTCCAATACAGCTGTTTTTATCCTGTCCCTGCCCCACTGCCACAATATTCACCTATTCCCATTCTGACCTAATTCTTCAGGCCAGGAGAGAGAAGGAGGAACATGATTTTAAAAATGTGTTTATTTTCATGTTTTTTTAAATTTTTTTATTATTTTCATGTTTTTTAATTTATTTTGAGAGAGAGAGCACATGTATGTGAGTACAAGTTGGGGAGGGGCAGAGAAAGAGAGGGAGAGAGAATCCCAAGCAAGCTCCACACTGTCAGCACAGAGCCGGACATGGGGCTCACACCCATGAACCGTGAGATCATGACCTGAGCCGTAATCAAGAGTTGAACACTTAACCGACTGAGCCACCCAGACACCTAGGAGCAAAATGACTTAAAGAAAGTTAAGCTTGGCATTAGCCTCGAAGAAGGAAGGGGCAGTGTCTATTTTATCATCTCTCAACAAAACTATCCAAATTCCTCTTCCCTTCAGTGAAAGCTGTTGGGAAAGCAATCCGACTAAGCAAGGTGTTTTGGGTAAGGTTCTTTTGGTTGCAGATAACAAAAACCCATTTGAGCTAGCTTCACGAAAACAGGAAAACGGATCAAATGGATATACGAGTTCTCACAGAACCCAAGATTGGGAAGTGGACCTAGGTGTCTGGAGAATCCAAAGCAGATGCTGGAAAACCCACAGAGAGAGACTCAGTCAGCCATTTCCCGTTTCTCTTTTACTGTAGAATCTCATAGACCATCATCTCTGCTTCTCTCTGTACCTCTCTATTCCATTCTTCTCTCTCTTTCTACCTGACAGGCATCATTTGACTCTCAAGTGTATATGTTACCAATTCAAGCTACACACAGGAGCTCACTGTCCCTGAATGACAGCCCCAAGAGTCCGGTTGGCTCAGCCCGAGTCAAGTACCAGAGTCCTCAGCCGCTCCAAACCCAGACAAGTGAACATATACCAACACATCCCAATGAGTAGACAGGGCGAGGCCCGGAGGATTCTCAGACAAAGGGTCACCAAGGAACAGGAAGCAATCCCCCACACTATCTACACCATATTATCACCCTGCATGGACTGAGCCACTTTTTCACTTCGCCATTGTTGCTATTCTATTCCCATAACTCCATCCACTGAGTTTTTAAAAATTACTATAATCTTGCTCTTTATTTATTGCTCTCTTTATCTGAGAAAGTATCACTTGTTACTAGAACTTTCTAATGAATTCTAAAATCATTTTTTCCAGAGTAGTTTTTTCCTCTTTGCAAATGTCTGAACAGGGGTCTCCAAGCCCCTCGATCATAGTTACTTGCTCTCCAACACTAGGAACTAAAGTAGCCGTCCTGGGACCATGTTAGTTAAGGCTAAGGAATAATAATAATTATTATTATTATTATTATTATAGGAAGAGGGTAGGTAAAGAAGAAGAAATAGACATGGAAGAGGAGGAGTGAACATATATTGCACACTTATGAGTGCCAGGCATTGTAGCAAGCACCTTTAGGGACTCGGTGGCTAACACTTGCCTCAAGCAAGTTAGAGACACTGGGAGCTGTAACTTTATTATCCACCCACATTCAGGGCCGCTGCTCACTCCTACACGCCCCTGCAAGTACTTTGTTTGATTGCACAAAATATTACTGACTATTTTCATTTACACAAATAGCTTTCATTTATACCTAATCACCAGGTAGCACAGAGATGATTGTGTGTTGATTAACTCTGCCTTAAGATTAATTTCGACGTTAAGCTTCCCATTATTTTCAGACTTCCTGGTTTATTGTTTCTACAGAATTGATTGTCTACTTAAACTTAAAAATAATTAGAGAGAACATCACACCCTGGCATACTAGGCTATCATACAGATGGCACACAGGTCCCTCCCCAAGCAGCAGAGGATAAATGGATATTCCGAAGGACTGATCTTAAGGTATCTGGGCATCCTTTTCGAAAAGGAAAGAATATTAATGTCACGGAGATATATAGTATGGTCTAGTTGCATTTTTAAGGTTCTAAATAGAAAGATGGACAGCAAGATACTGTGGGAGAATACCAGCACTAAAGTCCAAAGCCATGGCCAGCCTGCCTCCAACAACCACTAGCTACGATACCATAGGGAAGTAGGGGTGTGGGGGTATGTAGGGGGACTAACATTTGTTGGATGTGAATAAGTAATAGTTCTTCCAGATACTGTAGGAATAGTAATGATAGTAATACAGAAACAAGATATCCTCTAAAGAGCTCTTTCAATATCATATTTAATCCTTGGAATAACCCTAAGGCACGGGTGCTATTATCATCATTTTTCCAGAAGAGGAAACCAAAGCTCAGAGATGCTAAGTAACTTGACAAAGGCCAGGTTGATCATTCATAAGCAATCTGGATTCGAATCCAGGTCTGTTGGGCATCAACACTCAAGGTCTTTCCAGTGCTAAGCTATCTTCAAGGTTAAGTCATCCCTAGTCTCCAAGAATCTCAACTTCCTCATTTGTAAAGTCGGATAATAAATTTTGCTTAAAACACAAGGTCTTGTAGGAGGCCCAGGAGGACCACACACCTGAGAGCTCTTTGTAAAATGCTAGTAAGTGTTAATTTGTTAGAGACTTGGGTCTACCTGTTTTTATTTTAAAAATTAGGTAAACTTTCCTACCTGCCTCTCTTCCTCCCTTCCTTCCTTCCCTTCTCACTTTTTCTACCTTCCTTTCCTTCCATTCCTTTTGTTCATCTCTTTTGCTCTTTCTCTGCTTTCTTTCCATCTTCTGCCCTCACCCCCACCCTTGCCTGGCTTAGGAAAGAATGAACCAGGGAGCTCAGGACAGCATGTGTTTTAATTAGTCATCTATGATTCACTGCGAGATGGCTTTGTTACTCTGCAGACAGAAGGAGACCTGAAAGTTTGTCACCTACACAGAGCTGGTTGCACACCTAGCGGGGGCTCAGGGCATAGTTGCTACATGATGGATGGTACTGTTGTTCCTTTTAGGGTACTCACTGGATAGATGTGAGCAATTTCCTTTTAGGGGATCATTGTCATTCTCAGGCACCAACCTGGAATGCTCCTACAGAAAAACTGGACTTCTGCCCTTGAGAGGGTGTAGTGGATAAGACATAGCATCTGTGATCAGAGGATCTAGATCTGAGCCCCAATTGGGCTACGTGTTTGCTGTGTGACCTTGGGAAAGTTATTTACCCTCTCTGAACCTTGATTTTCTCATCCCTAACATGTGTTAGAGATGTATTAGATGAAGTAATAGAAACTTTGTAAACAGTGCTTATTAATTTGGATTATAATTATGTATTTTTTCAGCAATGGGGAGAGGACAGGGTGAAAGACAGCGGCCTGAGCCCCTAGAAACTCTTCCTCATAGGTAGTATCTACAGAGGGCTCACCTGGCTTCTTCTGGGAGGTTCACTTATAGTCTTTCATCATTTTCGTTAATTAGAGAAACAAGCACAGATATCACTTATCAGAACTTGCAGCCCAAACACCTGCACCTGAGACAGAGGCAGTGAGGCTGGGGGCAGATGGGGTAAATTCCAGTGACTGTGCTGTGGAGAGGGGGGCCGTTTCCCTGTAGGTAACTCAACAGTGGCTCAGGGAAACAATGGAAGAAGGAAGAGGCAAGTGTCCGTTATACATAATTAGCAATCACATCGCAATCCTGGCCCACACAGATTCAAAAGGCTGTTGCCCCGGGCGCCTGGGTGGCTCAGTCGGTTAAGCGGCCAACTTCAGCTCAGGTCATGATCTCGCTGTCCGTGAGTTCGAGCCCCACGTCGGGCTCTGCTCTGACCGCTCAGAGCCTTGAGCCTGTTTCGGATTCTGTGTCTCCCTCTCTCTCTGACCCTCTCCCATTCATGCTCTGTCTCTCTCTGTCTCAAAAATAAATAAACGTTAAAAAAAAACAAAAGGCTGTTGCCCTTACATAGTGTCCTCCTCCCTGCCTCCACTCCTGGCTGCCCAGACACTCATTTCAATCTGACTTTGAGGAAGCAGGAATGCTGAGACACCAAGGGAGGTTTGCCCCGGGGACCCTCTTGCCCCTGACTATCAGGGCAAGCTCAGATCTCCAACATCCTTAGGTACAGAAATGGCCACTTTCATGCTGAGAAAGGAGTGCTATCCTCGAGCATACGCTGAACAGACAGGGAACTCTGTTCAGGTCCTGACGCAAAAATGCTGTGTGACTCTGGCAGGTTGCTTAATCTTTCTGAGCCTCAACTTCCTTCCAGTAAAATGGAGATATCAATACCTGTCCTGACTTCCTTACTTTGCTGATATGAGGATCAAATTAAAAAACAAAAACAAAACAAAACAAATCATGGGAATAAAAAAAGTCTGTTAAAATATTCATTTTTAGGAGAACAATAAAGCTGTTAAAAGCAATAATAGGCTAGCTGTGCACATAGCAACGTGGCTGGATCTTCAAAACATATCCCTGAACAAAAAAATGCAGAAAACATAATGAACTGTATAACACAAAACAATTCACATACATTAAAAATACACATGCTCACAAAACAACCATGCATGTTTTTCAAAGATTCAACATTAAACAAATTAGAATGGTAATAGTACTAAGGAACAGGGATAAAATGAATGGATGAATGAACGAATGGCAAGAATTCTTCATGGACGAGTAGCGACAGTGTGTGGCATCTGATCCTCATATCAAGTAACTTCAGGACACTGAAACCCAGGGGGATTTCCAGCGGGGGAAGTTTGTTTACTAAGCATCAGCTTTGTGAAGAGTATTGACAACACTTTCTCCAACAAGGCAGCCTTGTCGCTCGTTCTATTCGCTTGTTCTATTAACGTTTGTTAGGCATCTACAGCCGGCCAAACTGTGCCAGTTACTAGGATTAGAGAGCTTTAAAAAAATAGATCCTACCCTCCTGCGCCCTGGTTTACAGACCAGGAAATGGAAGATTACACTGGGAGTGCCAGTGCCTGACAGAGGTGAAGACAAGTGAGCCCAGGGGAGTCCCCCTGGGGGACTGGGAGCCTGAACTGAGGCAGCGGCCACGGGGATGGAGAGAAGAGACTGAGGTTGTGAGACAGTAAGAGGAAGAACCCGGGAGTATGCTGACTGGTGTCTGGCTGGGTATAGGGGTAGAGGAAGCTGAGAGAGGGTCAGGGATGATGTCGCAGCCTCTGGTCAGGAACCAAGGTAGCTGACATTCCATTTTCAGGATAGGATATCCAGGAAGATGGACAGGCTTGGGCAGGATTCTGTTTGGGGAGGGTGAGGTATAGGGTGCAGCTGGTATACACACACACACACACACACACACACACACACACATGCAAGGAGGGAGAGGGCTCTGGGATGGAAATAGGTGCATTTGGCAGCACTGGAATGTAAAGCCACTGGAGGAATGGACACATCGGGAAGGGGTTAGGGGTGGAAAGAGAAGGCAGCCAAGAATGGACTGTTCATTTAAGGGGAGGGAGGAACTGGAATCCGTGCGGGAGGAACAGAAGATACTGGAGAAGAGAGTAAGCGAGTCCTAGAAATCAAGGGCGGGGGTGGGGGTGGTTCAAGCAGGAGGAAGCGAGGGTTGGCAAGTAATGCGAATGGGCCAAATAACATGAAGACTGAAATCAGTAAAGCAACCAAAAGGTCACTGGTAACAACGAGTGGATCCACACAGCAGCAGATTGAGAAACAAAGACAGAAAGTAGACGCAGCAGGTGTGGAAAAGTCCAGAAATCTGGCTCGAAAGGGAAGGAAGGGGAGAGAACCGTGCTCGAAAGGGAAGGAAGGAGAGAGAGAAGGGAATTAAGGATGGGACTTTCCAAGGATGAGAACAACTTGAGTATCTACAGGGGGAAAGGGATGTGGAAGAGAGGAAGAGGCTGCAGATGTAGGAGAGAAGAGAAAATTGATGGAAGGGGCCCCTGGGGAAGGCATGGGGTGCAGGGCACAGCTGAAAGGGTTCCCATGGATTAGAGAAGGGCTACCCCTTCCCCGAGATGCAGTGACTTTCCCAGCTCTCCTAAAATGATACTGCAAACATAGCTCCCTGCTCCCTGTAAAATAAGGCTGGCATCTGTTACTGAGATCACTGTGAGGTTTGTTCCATTTCTTCATTTCCTCTTCCCCCAACTTCCTCCAATAAGGGCAAGAACTCAGAGGTGCCTGAGAGGCAAGAGGGAGTGCCAGGGGCCGGGAGCCAGGAGAAATGGGGACCAGACAAAGGACTCCAGGCTGTAGTGAATGTAGACATCCGCATCTCATTATCCTCAATGGAATGCTTCCATGGACCAAAAGGCAAGCTGAGAATCCTCGCTAAGTTGTGGGGACACTGTCCTGACTTCTTTATGGTTTAAACCCATTCTCACTTACTCTGCCTCCCAACTCCGGAACTACCTCTCAATTTTTTGCTTACTCCTGCTCCTTTGGCTTTGGCGTTCTTCCATTTCTGCCCCTGATTCTTGGCTCTTCCTCAAGAGTGTTTTCTGGTATTCCATACTTTGACACTCTAGTTTTTGTCTCTCTCAGGTAAAGGGATTTGAGGTGGTTAACAAAGATATATTGACTATAACAAGATTTTTCTTTAATGAGATCATAAATGAGAAGAAAAAGCAAAGTTAGAAGAAATAGGAGAAATCCAAGAGTAAGGTGCAAATGCCAAAAGTACATTCCATCCATTTCTGCACACTTTATTTTAAATGGTCATGGAGTGAGTTCTGAGCTTCCTGGCAACTAATGTAAAGAGGAAACATGAGGTATGCAATTCAGTGTGCTTTTAAATAAAAACAAATGTATTAAAAATCCAAAAGAATTCAGGATGAAAGAGAGGCAAAGGGAACTTCCAGCATGAGAATAAAGGAAAATCCCAGGGTATTAGCCATGCAGCAGGCCTGGAGAGCACAGGAACATTCCAGGAGCTGTCTCCAAACAGCCATCTCCATGGGAGGAAACTGGATGGAATACCTGATATGTTTGAAAGTATTGCAAAGTTTAGACAACGAAGGAGAAATTCAGCATGAAGTAATGAAAAATTCATGGAAATTAAGCATAATGACAGGACAATAATTATTAAAAATACCCAGTATTTTTTTTTTTAATTTTTTTTTTCAACGTTTTTAATTTATTTTTGGGACAGAGAGAGACAGAGCATGAACGGGGGAGGGGCAGAGAGAGAGGGAGACACAGAACCGGAAGCAGGCTCCAGGCTCCGGGCCATCAGCCCAGAGCCTGACGCGGGGCTCGAACTCACGGACCGCGAGATCGTGACCTGGCTGAAGTCGGACGCTTAGCCGACTGCGCCATCCAGGCGCCCCCCCAGTATTTTTTTAAAGTACAAGAAAAGTAAAACTAGTAACTGCCATGCATAGGATTTTTGCACTCTTAATAATGTAATCATCAGAGATCAACATAAATGTTGATCAAATTTGTGCTATAATAGATTAAGAGGAGGAGAAGAAAATGACTATGAGAGACAGTGTTTTGTTTTTTTTTTTTATTTAGTCTCTAACTTTTGAGGTTATTTGTACTTCTCACTGTAAAAATGAGAAGGTGGGAAGTCATTAGATAAGGCCTAGAACAGAAAAATCAGGAAGTCACTGTAGAAGCTTGTTATTTAGAGGTATGAAAGTGAGTACCAAAAAAAAAAAAAAAAAAAAAGAGCTATGGAAGTTGAGGCCAGAGGATCCACTTCCAAGATGGCACTCACACAGCTGGCCTGTTGTTCCTGGCTGTAGGCAGGAGGCCTCCCTGCCTCACCACATGGACCTCTCCACAGGGGTGCTTGAGTGGCCTTACAACATGGTGGCCAACTTCCCCCAGAGTGGGCAGTATAGGAAATATCCTGGTGGGAGCCACACTACCTTTCATGACCTGGCTTCAGAAGTCACACTCCATTCTTCCAGGTATATCTTACTGGCTACACAGGTCAGCCCTATTCACTGTGAAAGGTGACCACACAAGGATATGAGTCACCAGGAGGCCAGGATCCCTGGGGCCTGCCACACAACTATTCAAAAAGTAGAAACTTGTTAATGAAGCGAACCTCATCCCTAACATGCTTATAAGTACATCATTGTTAGGACAGTGGCATAGCAGTAAAGCCCTGCTAGCCAAAAAGCTAGCCAACCAGAGACCAAGATCAATGTGTCTGGGTATTCAGCTCTCTGAAGATCTCTGAAGGTCTGATTTACCCATGGATTAGACCTAGGGAATCTAGATGAATGGTGGGAATGCGTGTCTTTTTCCTCCATTAATGCAATTTTTGCAACCGAGCATTTGATAAATGTTGAGCTGCTGGGAGCTCAATGTTATGCTAGCTGACAAGTACATGTAGTTCAGCTCCGCCCTGTTACCAGTTAAGGGCAGATCCACATTCTTTATTTAATAGGCTGAGCTGAAGATGGGCTGTCATCCACGTGGGAAAGTTCAGGAGCCCTACTGGGACACATGCGTGGCTGGAAGGAGAGCGTCTTGAATGTAATACCTGGCCTACACGCAGACAGCTTTGGCATTTAGGGCATTCCAACTTTAAATCTCACACCCTTCCTCCTTGCCCAGGAGCAGAAAACTGCTCATTCTCTCTTTTATTTTATTTTTAAAATTTTAACATTTATTTGTTTTTGAGGGACAGAGAGAGACAGAGTGTGAGTGGGGGAAATGCAGACACAGAATCCGAAGCAGGGTCCAGGCTCCGAGCTGTCAGCGCAGAGCCCAATGGAGGACTAGAACCCACGAACCGTGAGATCATAACCTGAGCTGAGGTAAGACGCTTAACCAACTGAGCCACCCAGGTGCCCTTTCATTCTCTCTTTTAAAGTTCTATCAACCATGGGGCACCTGGGTGGCTCAGTCAGTTAAGCGTCCGACTTCAGCTCAGGTCATGTTCTCACAGTCCGTGAGTTTGAGCCCCATGTTGGGCTCTGTGCTGACAGCTCAGAGCCTGGAGCCTGACTCAGATTCTGTGTCTCCCTCTCTCTCTGACCCTCCCCCACTCATGCTGTGTCTCTCTCTGTCTCAAAAATAAATAAACATTAAAAAATTTTAAAAAATAAAATAAAAAATAAAGTTCTATCAACCTTCTGAAGTCCAGCTCAAAAGCTCCCTGTACAACAAGCCTCCCTCACCTCCTCCAAGCCAGTGTCTCAGACTCCCAGCCCCTTCTCTTCCCCCTTAGCCAATCTTCCTGACCCATACTTAACGACAGAGAGGAAATTAACCAAGACTAAGGAGGAAAGGTGGGTACAGAGTGTAATGAACAAGGTGTGCAGGTAAGTATTGACCCCACCAAACTCTGCCATCGTATTCAGATATAGGACACCCCTCATTCAAATACCACTGGGTCAGCTTGTACCTTCTCAGACCTCAGATCCATTCACAAGCAACCCTTGTCACTTCTGACTCTACAAAGTGTGCCTTTAGAAAAGAATGATTCTGGGGGCGCCTGGGTGGCTCAGTGGGTTAAGTGCCTGACTTCAGCTTAGGTCATGATCTCGCAGTTTGTGAGTTCAAGCCATGCGTCGGGCTCTGTCTGTGCTAACAGCTTGCAGCCTGGAGCCTGCTTCGGATTCTATGTCTCCCCCTCTCTCTCTGCCCCTCTCCCACTTTCTCTCTCTCTCTCTCTCTCTCAAAAATAAATAAACATTTAAAAAAATTTTTAAAGAAAAAAGAAAGAAAAGAATGATTCTGGGAGTTCAAAGACCCCAACAAAGAATATCCACAATTTTTGGTGTTTGTTCAGGCATATTTTTCCCCCTGAAAAAAAGACCATAGTTTTCATCATATTCTCAAGACCCAAAGAGGTTAAGTATCCTTGTCAGAGGACAAAAATCAGGGCCTGCAAGCCAGATGTGGCCCCCTGATGTTGGTTTGGATGGCACAGTGTTTTGGGGGGGGGGGGTGGCAACATTTAAATGTCAGAGAATTTTACACAAACCCTGCTGGTAAGTGAAAGGCAGTGTGATTCGGGATTAAAGAGAGACAACGGGCAATGTGTAGACTGATGGAGAACAAAGTTTTACCTTAATTACCTGCTAAAGCTCTCACATGTGGAGCAAAATGGGGTCCTTCGCCAGGAGCACCTGCCTCACAGAGCCTGAGACTTAGCCAAACGCGTGTCCTGTGGGCACAGGACTCAGAGCAGGAAGGATGGGCCGAAAGCAGAGGAGGGGTGGAGCCTGCCTGGTTCCCTCCCTCCCCCGAACCCATCCGCCAATCAGGAATGGGGGCGGGGCCAGGAGGGGCGGGGCGGGGCGGTCGCTCAGGTAGGTCCCTCTGCAGGTAAGGAAACATCTACGTTTGGAGGCAGCCAGTGTGAGGGAGGGTGCGCTCCTGTATGAGAGCGAGGTGCCAAGTGGAGACCGTTAAGTAAACTTGGAGAGAGCCTGGCCTGAAGCCCGTGAAAACCAACTGCTGGGAGCACAACATCACCCGTTTTTGAAGACCTAAAACACAGGACCTAGGGTCAAGAAGGCAGCCTAGTCAAAAAGAAATTGGTCTGTTGGGGACTCTGGGAAGCCCATGCGCCATCTGAAGGACAACTGCTGTCCTCGTTTAGTCCATTCCCTCCCCTCCTGGCCCCGCCCCCATTCCTGATTGGCGGATGGGTTCGGGGGAGGGAGGGAACCAGGCAGGCTCCACCCCTCCTCTGCTTTCGGCCCATCCTTCCTGCTCTGAGCCCTGTGCCCACAGGACACGCGTTTGGCTAAGTCTCAGGCTCTGTGAGGCAGGTGCTCCTGGCGAAGGACCCCATTTTGCTCCACATGTGAGAGCTTTAGCAGGTAATTAAGGTAAAACTTTGTTCTCCATCAGTCTACACATTGCCCGTTGTCTCTCTTTAATCCCGAATCACACTGCCTTTCACTTACCAGCAGGGTTACCTTAGGCAAGTCAATTCATCTCTTTTCTGCCTCAGTTTCCTATGTGTAGGAAGGGGATGATAAGACTGGTGTCACCTTGGGATGCCTGGGTTGAGCGACCAACTTTGGCTCAGGTCATGATCTCACAGATCGTAGGTTCGAGCCCCACGTTGGGCTCTGTGCTGGCAGCTCAGAGCCTAGAGCCTGTTTGGGATTCTGTGTCGCCCTCTCTCTCTGCCCCTCTATCACTCGCACTCCATCTCTCTCTCTCTCTGTCTCAAAAATAAACATTAAAAACATTTTTTTTTAAAGGACTGGTGTCTCCTTCATCAAGTTGTCATGAAGAAGAAATGTGATAATCCAGTTTTTAATGCTTACCTTGCCTAATATCCAGAACACAGTAAGGACTCAATAACCGTAACCTATTATGATTTCCAACCTCAGTGTTTTAGAAGTAAAACCAAACTGAGTTGGAAAAATCCTCCTAGTCTTCCCTCTTATGTATCTCCTCGTTCTCACAGGACTACCATGCTCAGAACACTTCTGACAACAGATGGGGGGGGGGGGGCAGGCATTTCCCCCACCAAGCAGTTCTCTGCAACACCAGCTGGGTGGCCTACAGTTTAACTCAGTTCGGACGTGATCTACCTAGAGATAGCATCAGATCCCACAGGTTAAGGGCTCAGTCCCCCGAGATTGCCCTCACCCCACTTCAGATGCCAGGTTGTCACCTGTGCTTCTGACAAATCAGCTACAAATCAGAGACTTCCACAGCCCCTTCTTCAGGTTTAATTTGCTAGAGTGCTCACAGAACTCAGGAAAATAGTTTGCGTTTATGTGGTTTATCATAAAAGGGTATGATAACCCTTTTATGGGTTATCCAAATGGAAGAGAGGGACATCCAAATGGGAAAGAAGCATAGGTGAGGTCTAGGAGGATAGCACAGGGGCTTCTGCCCCATGGAGTCGGAGTGCATCACCCTCTTGGTATATGGATGTGTTCACCAACCTGGAAGCTCTCTGACAGAAGCCCACACTACTGGTATTTCATGAAGGCTTCCTTCCATAGACATGATCAATTATTAATTCCATTTATAACCCCTCTCCCCTCTCTGGAAAATGGGGGGTGATGCTGAAAAATTCCAACCTTCTAATCACGACTTAGTCTTTCTGGTGACCAGCCCCCATCCAGGAGCCGTCCAGGAAGCCATGCAGAATGACCTCATTACAACAAAAGATGCTGCTGGTGTTCTTATCGCTGAGGAATTTGCAAGGGTTCAGGCACCCCTGTGTCAGGAACTGGGGGCAAAGACCAACGTACAGATTTTCTATTATCTCACACAAACCAAAACAAGGAAGCCAAAAACAAATAGAGAAACACAGATTGTCTCTGGTTGGAGTGCCCCCCCCCTTCCTCCCTTCTCTGGCCTCTGAAGTGGCTCCAGGAAACCCCCCGAGGTCCACCGGACATAGTTTAAAACCACTGCGGTAGCCCTCCACTGACCCCGTGCTGGAGCCAGACATCTGAGAGTCATTCTTGATCCCTCTCCCGTCCCTCCCACCATACTCAGTAATCACAGGTCCCGTGAACAGTCTCCTAGATTTCTCTCCATCTCTCCTCTTTTCCCAGCCCCACTGCTATTGCATCCACCTTCATAAGTTTTTACTTTCACCCATAAATTCAGTAATTCACTCATTTAGCCAATATTTATTGATACCTACTATGTGCCAGGCACTGAGGAGACACCTCAGAGACAGCAGTGAGCAATATTTCTCTTAAGGAACTTCCCTGCCCTCAAAGAAATTCCATTCTACTGGAAGGAGACAGAAAATAGATAAGTAAAAGATAAAGTGTGGGGGATGGAAGAAAAATCATAGGAGTAGAAGGTGGAGGGACTATTTGAAAGGCTTCATTGAAAAGAAAATTTCAAAGGCTTGAAGGAGATAAGGGAGTGAACCACGTGAACCTGGAGGAAACCCATTGCAGAGAAAAGAAAGAGAAGTTGCAAAGGCCCTGAGGTCAGTGTGCTAGGCATGTTGAAGGAGCAGCTAAGCAAGTCAATGTGGGGCTGGACCAGGAAAGGATGAGTGGAAGATGCAGTCACAGAAATAAGGGATCAGCCTGTGAGGGCCTGGTAGGTCATTGTAATGCTTTTGGTCTTTACTCTGAGTGCAGTGGGAAGCCTTAACTGAGACTTACCCATTTTCACCTGGCTTACTGTCATAGCCTCCTATCTGTCTTCCCAGACTCCCCTTCCACCCTGCCTGTCCCACCTGGCAGTGCTGCCCAAGGCAGCTTTCTGCAGGCCACACATCATTCCCATTCTTAACACGTTTATCAGGTAGGTCCCCATTGTTGCCGGAAAATGTCAGTTGCCTTGGTGAGGTTTTAAAACTTTGTGATTTGAGCTTAGTTAGACCCACCTCTCTAATCTTTCTGCAGTCAATATCCAAGGAGCAGCCCCTGCCCTCAATAATATGGAACAGATTCTAATTGCCTGTATGGGCCCCTGCCTCTGACCGTCTGCTCCAGCTGCTATCTCTGCATGCTGAGTTTATCCCCCTTCGCTTCCTCTCTGCTGACTGCTCCCGTGCTTCCCCAAGGAACTTGGAGGGGGACGAGAGCATCCACGTTCCCCAGAAAGTACCATCTTGCGCTTATCTCCACTCCAGCGCTTTTCCAAACGTCTTCTCATTGCCCACCCATTCGTCCCGCTGCCCTAAAGAGTTCTATGAAGGCTGGATGTGCCCTTTTCATCTCTGTATCTCCAGCAATTGGCACAATTCTTTGCACGCAGTAGCAGCTCATTTAAATTTTAGCTTAAAAACAAATGATCTCTTCCCTACTTCTTCAAACCCAACCCATTAAAGCTAGAATTCATCTTTCCTCTGCTCCTAAGCACCTCCTTGCATTCGATTTTGAGCAGTTATCACAGTGCGACCTTCCTTAGTTATGTGTATACCCGTGTTATAACCCCTCCCGGGTTATAAACTGACCAGGAACATTGGAATCAACACCACCTAGAATGATGCCTCTCATGGAGGGATTCTAACCAAATCAAGAGTGTGTAGGCTTTGGGATAGGACTTCTGCATCTTGACTTCCTGGCCTGTGTGGCCTTGGCCAGTTCTTTTACTGCTAAGGCTTTTTCTCCTTTTTTTGGAAAATGGGGGTGGTGGTAAGGGTGATGCCTATTTCAGAGCACTGTTGAGGGAGTTAAATGAGCGGCCAGGCGGGGTTTGTCATTGATGAAGGGCTTAACAAAGGCAGCTGTAATCACGCGAGGCACGGTGTAGTATTTCTCAAACTGTTGAAAGTTGAGTCTCGCTTAAAGGAGGGGGAACCTCTCATAGGATCCCTGAAAACGCATATACAAAAATACTGGCTCAAAATAAGCTTTGTTTTTATAAATGGAGTAAAAATGTTGTAAAGCTTATCGTGTCGAGAAGTCAATATTAAAGCAGTTCTTGAAGAACGTGCCGAAGCTAAGACTGTCCACAGACCCCAGTCTGAGGAGCCTTTGTTTACCAAGTGGACTCAGGGTGGAGCCAAAGTCAGGGGGAGGCAGAGGCCACTTCCATGGCCAGCAGTGTGGTTTCCTTCCAGGGGACATTCTTTGTGGTGGTCTGAAGAGACAGAGCCTTCTGTTCTTCCCACTTGGGAGGGACTAGGGAGGAGCAGCCCAAAGGCCAGTGGTTTGCCCCCTGGCAATTCCAGCCTGGTGTGGGTCCAGCCCACGGGTGTGAGCAACCTCCCACTAGACCCTGGAGCCAGCAGGGCCTTGCACAAGACAGAGGGGGAAATTGACTGTGGG
Organism: Panthera uncia; assembly: GCF_023721935.1. Classification (NCBI taxonomy): domain Eukaryota; kingdom Metazoa; phylum Chordata; class Mammalia; order Carnivora; family Felidae; genus Panthera; species Panthera uncia. Next base: position 9,196,010 of record NW_026057585.1, read on the forward strand.
CAGAGGCAGAAAGAAGTTCAGGGAAAACAATGTAACTGAGCAATTTTCTATCTCCAGCAAATGGAAAAATCGCCAAGGCAAGAGGGGGTCTTCCAAGCAGAGACCCACGCAATTAAACATAGAGAAGGACCCTCTGGGCCCCCCTCCCAGCCTGAGACCCTACAGGGGCTGAGGATCCCTTGGGGTGCACTGAACAGCCGCTCTCTAAATGCCTTTTCAACCCCACGCTGCCCAGAACACATTCTTCGCCTCCCCTCTCCCCTGGCAGGATCCTGTTTCTGGGAGTCACCCTGGCCACAGACTCAGAGTGGAAACATCTGGAGATTTCCCAACTTGCATTTCAAAGAGATCTCAAGAGCTTCCTCCCCATCAGCAGCATATGGCAGCTCCCCCCACTTAGACAGGCTGAGGCCTCCGTAGTAAACACACGAACCGCTCACCATTTCCCCTCCCCAAATCCTAAACAGAAGTCTAAATGATCATGACAGATATGGGCAGGCTCGTTCTGCGAATACAAATGGAGATCCTTTACCTGCAGGATGGGGCTGCAAAGGGCCATGGGCAGCGGCCTCTCTGAAGCTCTGTTTTCTCATTGGAGACCCTTAGTGGAGGCTATCAAGCTTGGAATGTCATTTGCTCTTCCCAATGGGCTTTGGAAAGAGTACGGACATTAAGCCAAGCCTAGCACCCTAAAATGTTCAGGCACACAGTGCCTGAGTAATGAGCGGAAGCAGCTCCAGGGAGCTCCCCTCCCTGGGGCCAGCAGATCCCCTGGGGCAGCGCTGGTGGGGGCAGAAAACCTGGGACCAGCCTCTTCCAGGGAGGAGTTTTGGTCTAGTGGAGAAACCAGCTCAAAGTCACTGCAGTGTCTGCAATCAGAACCTAAAGAGAAACTCAATGGCATGTTAACTAACTAGAATTTAAATAAACATTTGGAGAAAAAAAATAATAAAATTAAACACAAAAGAAAGAAAGAAACTCAACTATTGACCCGCAGAGCCCAAGAATGCAGGCGGGGTTTCCTTGTCCTCTGTTATTTCTTTTACCCCCTCCCCGGGCCTCCTTCCTCCCTTCCCCACTGTAAATTGGAACCATTTCCCAGAGAGAGTTTGGCGATGTGTGCCAAAGTTCTTATTAAGTCTGACTTCTAAGAATCTACCCCAGGAAAACAATCTGTTTCGTCTTAAATCTGTAAGTGTTCTCTTTGAAGTGTTATTCCGTAATAAATATAAATGACCCAACAGAAGGGATTGAGTAAATTATAGTATTTTTGGACACTGGAATACCATAAAATCTTAGAGAAAAAAATATGGGGAAAAGTTCATATGCATGCCATATTGAGAATTTTTTAAAAGCATTTTCCAAAACACTATCTCGAATGACATAAAGAAGCAAAACAAATTTTAAAAAACTGTATCCAAAAAAAAAAAAAAAAGACTGGAAAGATATTTTGTGTGTGGGGGGTATATGGATGATTTTTTTTCTTCTTTGTAGTTTTTAAATTGTCCACAAGTAACATGCATTATTTTTTTTAAGTTTATTTTTTTATTTTGAGAGAGAGAGAGAGAGTGCAAGTTGGGGAGGAGCAGAGAGAGAGAGAGAGAGAGAGAGAGAGAGAGAGAATCCCAAGCAGGCTCTGAACTGTCAGCGCAGAGCCCTATGCTGGGCTCGAACTCACAAACCTCGAGATCATGACCCACGCCAAAATCAAGAGTCGGACACTGAGCCACTCAGGCACCGCAACACGCATTATTTTAAATCAGCGTACAAAAACAGTAAATTGTCCACCTTTCTAAAAGACCGCCACATACTGTATCCAATACACATACTTACAGAGCAGAGTTCTTATTACTTTGCCTCCTGAGAAAAGCCAGAGTTGGAAAAGGCAGGTGAACATAGGGCAGGTCATAGATCGAGGACAGAATCATTGGCAGGGCCAGCTAAATAATTTGCAGGATCCAGTGCAAAATGAAAGCAAGGAGCTCCTTTCTCAAACATTAAGATTTTTGAGAGAGCAACAGCCGAGCATTAAACCAAGTGCAGGGACCTTCTGAGTGGGGAGCCCTGTGCCAGTGCAGGGGTCACATGTCCGGGAAGCCAGCCTAAGTCAGTGACCTGACATGACAGGTGAGGGTCTGCAGACCTGCACCGTGTCCAGAGGAACTGGCAGGAGCTCCCACTGCTTCCTCACCTGTTGCTGAACAGATTTTCATTCTTCATGAGTCCAATTTCCCAGCAATCAACCTCTGGGACAGTGGCATACTTTATCATATATATATGCAAATCAGAAGCCAACCAAGATTACTTAAACCCTGGATCAAAACCTTCTTTTTCTTCCTTTAAGGTGACTGCTTATTTATTCTATTTTAAGGACACCAGAAAGATGCCAACCCATTTTCTACCCTGAAATTAATGACAGTCCCTACTGAGAACAGAAGTATTTTCTTTAAAAAGCGATTTTTGATTATTTTCTTTTCAGAATCATCAAGAACCTTGATTTGCGGAGTATTATGGTCTTTCCCTGGTCCAAGATCCCCCCTTCCCCTTTTTTTCCAGTCCCTTCTTTTTGGGAGCAGAAAGGAAATTCATTAACAAATTCACTACAGAGCATTATTCATTCCACATGTCTCACTCCGAGGTTTTTTAATATCAGGAGTTCCAGTAAATCACCCGTGAATTGTGATCACATGAATCTAACAAGGCTCACAGAGCAGCATCCCTGCTAATGACCAAGCGAGGGCAAGGTTGGAGGAAGTATGTTGATTTCCCTTTTCTGAGGGGGAGCAAACTCATTAACTAACCCTTGTATTAAATTATGTGCAAAGCAAATCTCTCCCCTTGCAACCAGTCCCAGCAGCCTCCTGCTGCAGAAATGCAAACAAATCAGATTCAAACCAAGCCAGACACCTGCCTGAGCCAGAGTTTGTGAAAAATGGATGCAGAGTTGCTTGGGCAGAAATGCACACGCTTAATTTCTTCTTCCTCTAGCTTCTCGACGAGACTTCACCTGAGCCAAGTCAGGGGTCGGGTAGGGATCCAGTTCTACTCCTCACCCAATGACCAGAAGGACCTCTTTCATTTCTTTTTTTCTTTTTCTTTTTTTAAATAGTTGTTTTTCATTTTTTAAAAAAATTCTTTTTTATGTTTATTTATTTTTGAGAGAGAGAGATAGAACATGAGCAGAGGAGGGGCAGAGAGAGAGAGGGAATCTGCCTCTCTTCAGAATGTGAAGCAGGCTCCAGGCTCTGATATGTCAGCACAGAGTCCAATATGGGACTCAAACCTACGAACCACAAGATCATGACCTGAGCTGAAGTCAGAGGCTTGACCGACTTAGCCACCCAGGTGCCCCCCACCCCCGCCCCACTCATTTCTTAACATGCAGGATGTGAAAGTTTGCCCTATGGCCAGCCATCCCAGGTTCTTTGAATCTCTTCTCTCTTGACTTTTCCTCTTTTTTATCTTGCTGAAAAGTGGAACAAAGATTGAATATTGGAAAACACTGTAAGGGGCATCTGGTTCCACTCCTCTCACATTTGCATCCTCTGTAAAGCCCCATCCAACATTCATTCAGCCTTTAACACCTCCAGGAACAGGGAGCTCACTACCACCAAAGATAACACAAAACATTCTGGCACAGGGCTGACTATAATTTCCTCTCTCTTTTTGGAACTCTCTCCTTTTGTGTAACTAACTTGTACTGAGAGAACCTTTTACACTTTGGGGCCAAGTATTATCCCTTTTCCTTATGGTGACCTTTCTGACGTTTGAAGGCAGGGCTTTTATTTCCCATAGGCCTTCTCGGTGGGTGTGAGCTACTCCATTGCCCAATGAACTTGGCCCATGACAACCTGTTGGAGCCTCAGTTGTCTTACTTGTAAAGTGGAAGATAATAACATCTACTTTTCAGGATTGCTGTTGGGGATAAAAAGAATGCATGCAGGGTACCTGGGTGACTCAGTCAGTTGAGCATCCCACTCTTGATTTCAGCTCAGGTCATGGTCCCAGGGTCATGGAATTGAGCCCCATGTCAGGCTCCATGCTGAGTGTGCAGCCTGTTTGAGATTCTCTCTCTCTCCCTCTGCCCCTCTCCCCCGCTCACTATATCTAAAATAAATAAATAAGGGTTTAGGCTTTAAAAAAAAGAATGACTGTACCCCAATGTTTATAGCAGTACTATCAACAATAGCCAAGCTATGGAGAGAGCCCAAATGTCCATTGACAGATGATTAGACAAAGAAGATATATGTGTGTGTGTGTGTGTGTGTGTGTGTATACACGTACAATGGAATATTACACAGCCATCAAAAAGAAGGAAATTTTGCCGTTTACAATTACATGGATAGAGCTAGAGTGTATTATGCTAAGCAAAATAAATCAATCAGAGGAAGACAAATACCACATGATTTCACTCATACGTGGATTTTAAGAAACTAAATAGATGAACACACTGGGTGGGGGAAGAGAGGAAACAAACTATGAGAGACTCTCAAAGACAGAGAACAAACTGAGGGAAGATGGAGGGAGGAGGGTGAGGGTGGGTTTAATAGGCGGTGGATATTAAGGAGGGCACTTGCGATGAGCACTGGGTGTTGTATGTAAGTGGTGAATCACTGAATTCTACTTCTGAAACCAACAGCGCACTCTATGTTAACTAACTAGAATTTAAATAAAAATTTGAAAGAAAACAAAAAAGAATGCATGCAGACATCTCACAAGAGCCTAGCACATGGCAGGTGCCTAATAAGTCATAGGAACTCTAAATATCGTCTTCCCCTAGGGCAGAAGGGAACACTGCTTCTGCGGCCTAACCACAGCGGAGTGACACAGGACTGTTTCCCCCCAGCACGCTAATGCTGGGCTTCCACTAATTCGGCCTAAGAAGTACCATCTTTTGGAGCAGCCACACTTCATAGTACCTGCTTGCATAAACCTGATATCAACCAAAATCCCTGAAGCCTTTTTGATTTAAACCTGTTGCACAATTGGAGGCAATTTATGTTCTCATAGTCCACACCTCTGCTCGCGCTAGTCCTTCCTCCCGGAACGTTCTTGATGTCCACTCTTCCCTCCCTCCAAGGCCTACCTCACACGTCACCCCTTTTATGGAGCCTCTTCAAATCTCCCTCATGGAAGTATGACCACTTCCTCCTTGGAGTTCTTATGAAGCACCCTCCCTTCAAGGTACTGAATGTCAACCACCCGTGCAGTCTTAGGGAGCCGAGGGAAACATGTGCCTTATTATCACCATCCTACATGTAACCCCGCCCCGTGCCCCCACCTCACCTGAATTGTCAGCTCCTGAAGCACAAAATGCATCACCGTGTCCTTCTCGACCCCCAGCCCAAATGGGCTCTCGTTAAATACTTGTTGGTGGGACCAGTAGTTTCGAGGGTTAAGTGAGACCGTGCCCTGCGGGTGCAGAGGGCTCTGGAAGCAGTGCTGCTGTTTATTATTTCTCTGTGGTGGCCCGGCCCAGAGGTGGGTGCCCCGCAGAAGCCACAGCCCAGGGCACATGTGAACTGTGGGGGGCGTCCAGAGAATCTGGGCCCCAGGGCATGCAGGGCTGGCAGCAAGGTCCCCGGAAGAGCTGCAAAGAAAATGGCGTGCAAAACAAAAGATCGCCTCTGGGTTCTGGCCCTCAGGCAGCTGGCCTCTGGCACATTTCCACATTCCGGAGAGGAGCGGCTGTTTCTGGAGAGCTTACACCTGTGAAAAAACCCCGTGTCTGGGACACTTGCCTCTCCAGCTCGTGGAGAACATCCCTTCGGGGAGAGGACAGCCCCCTGGACGGTAAAGACCCTCCTTTCTCTCTGTGGGCCTTTATGCCTGTTTTCCACAAGCACTCCCTGAGCACTAGGTACTGACGCCATAAAGGGGAAGTTCCTGTCCTGGCTCTCGAGGGGCTGTTTCCCCACAGACGGGGCAGTTTCACAGCTAATCCGGGGGGGATGGGTCCATTAACAAATAGTGACATACAGTGACTGACTCCGTGTGTGGGAGCCGGGAGAGACTCTTGGAGAAGGTGGTCAATCGGGAGCCTCTTGCAATGGTCCAGTTGAGTGATGGCAACAGCAGTGGCAATGGTGTGGGGAGGAGCCTGCCTGGGTGTCCCTCCCGCTCAGGCTGAGGAGCCTCCGGAAACTGCCTCACCCCTCCCCCAGGCAAGGCTAGGACAGAAGGTGCTCCTATCCCATAATCCCACCACAGTGTAACATAGTTGCCTGTTTATTTATTCATCCCTTTATCCCACCGGTCCCCAGGCTGTGAAGACATATCCATATCTGTCTTATTCAATATTGTAAATAAGCATGTAGGACATAGTAAATACTGCATCAATATTCATAACATTTTTAATTAATCAATCGTCTGTCCCAGTTGGCTCTGACATTGAAGCGTTCCCACAGATGCTGCCTCTCACATGGGCAGCATTCAGACTTCAGCGTCTCTCAATGGCCTTCCTGACTCCAACCTGCATCTCACCCTGATTTTCTTCCTGCTCCGGGAACTAAGCTTTGGGCTTCACTCTGCTCTCTCGTGGTGTTCCGAACCATGCACTCTGAATGCCTTCTTTGGCTTTGTATTTCCTGCCTGCTGATGACCACTTAACAGCAGTTCAATCCCATACAGGGTCCAGGTAAGATAGACTTCATATCCCCTTTTTGAGTCTGGGATACCTACACGTTCCCTTTGTTTGTAATAATCGACTCCCCTAATTACGACTGTTCATCCGCACAGCATCCCTTTGCTCCTTGCCAGATAGGCTCCTCGGTCTGTCCTGTTCCTTGTCTGCCCAAAACCCAGCACAGACACGAGACACTGATGCTAATTTTGAAACAGGTATTGTGAGCGGCTGGCATTTGTATGCTTTATGATTTACAAAACCCTTTCACATACATGATCTCATTTAGTCATCACACCATCCCCGGGAGGGAGGTATTGATATTGCCCACAACTTGAACTTGATGTCTGCTCCGTGCCCTTCTGCTGCACTGCCCGCGGCGAGGCTGAGCCAGCTGGTGCTTTCCAGACGTGAATCAGTTCGAGTGCTGAGCTGCCTGAGTTGCCCTCATTAAAAACCCAGAGAACATAAATCCCAATTTACGGCTGGTAATCTATCTGCAACTTACAGGCTTTCAACTGATTATTGAAATTTGTCTAAATGAGATTACTCCTATCTCAATTTAAAATCCAATGATACAACTAACATTTCCCCTATTTCTCCCCTTACCTACTGAATTATTATTAAACTAGTGTGGATACCTTTACTAGTTTATAACAGTAAAGAATATTTCACCTTGATCAGGACTCAGGAGGGCTGGCAAGGACAGAGAGAACAAGAGAAGGGAATTCACTAGGTCATAATCAGGAACGAGAGGAGAAATCCACATCTGTGTGTGTTTACCTCCCCTACGCTGGGAGAGAAAAGTACTTAAGAATCCAGGTCACTGGATAGAGATTCCAGGGGATAGAAGCCAGTGCATTCCTCGGCCATTACCAGCCACTACCATCACCTGCTTCACTGAGTAAACTAGTCATGCCATGCGTAGAAGGCACTAGAAAGGGTGCAGTGAGTTAGAAAATACTTGCATGACTTTAGCGGGTGAGACCAGATGACTTTAGACAACTTCCAGCTTAAAAGAGGCTGTGCTTCTGGTCTGTGGAATATTTTGCAACGCTCCTTGTGACTCCCATAAAGGTACCAACTTTAAAATCCTTCAAAGCCCTTCACTCTTGCTCCAGCCTAGAGAGAACAGCCAATTAGAAAGCGATGCCGATTCCTCTAAGGGATCCAATCCAGTTCTCCAGGAAGAACCGACAGGTAACAGTAAGAGAGGTAAGAGAAGAAACATTAAGCAGAAAAGCATAGTAGCCACATTCTATTACAGCCTAATTGGTTCTGAAGGCATCATGGCAGAGCAGCACAGTAGGAATTGATGTTGATAACAACAGAGTCACCAAGAGAGATTAAATCATAGATATGTCACTACGAGCTGGTCACTCAACTCATTTACAAGGTACTTATTAAACACCTAGTAAGTATCTGACTCTGGATCCAGGGATAGAAAGATGGATGAGGTACATTCCCTGCCTTCAAAAGTCTCTCTCGACTTCAGTTTCTTCAGCTGTGAAATGACGGAGCCAAACTCAGTGATTCCTAAGATTCCTTCCTAGAGGACTCAACACATAAGCTTTATGTATTAGGGCTTGAACCTCAACAATCCTAAGAGGTGGTAATCCGGGTCCCATAATCCTGTTTTGCAAACGAACAAACCGTGGCTCAGAGGGGTTAGTGTCTGGCTCAAGGTCACACAGTTGATGAGGAGCAGAGAGGCAGGACAGTCAGCCCCATGGACCAATCACACCCACTAGAAGGGTCTTCTCCTCACCCCTGGGCTCTCTCTGCACTATCTTCCTTCCTCCAAAAGGGCAGACCAAATAGGTGGAGAACAGTCCAGAACAGTCCATGCATCTGACAAGTGCATGGATTTACCCATCTGGAATACAACATTCAGCAGCTACAGAACAAAAACCATGTGCAACTGGACAGCAATAAATATCCAGAAGACCCGATACAACCAAAATGGCATTGAAGGATCTGTCAAGATCAACAGCAAGGTAAGTCAAAAAAGTCAATAGTGATGTCTACCAGGGACACATGCTGAACAGCTATGAAACAGCTCAAAGGTATCTTTGAGAGAAAATGTGGTCGAAGGAAAAAGGCAGCTTGGGAGTACTGTGTTTAAAAAAAAAAAAGAAAGAAAAGAAAAGAAAAGAAAAGAAAAGAAAAGAAAAGAAAAGAAAAGAAAAAAAAGACAACTAAACACCAAACACACACATTGCCGCTGGCAGAGTTGTTTCAGCACAGAGAAAAAGGGGTGCTTTTTCCATACACCCTGCTTTTTTCCCTGACGGCAGGTGCAGGATATCTGTCAACCCCGCTGTTACTGGTAATGCAGAGATCTATGGTTGGGCAACAGGTGGCATGTCTTTCTACAGACAATGTACAAATGGAGAGAGAAGGCAGTCAGAGAGCCACTGGATCCAGACAAATTGTTTGTAACACCAGAGATGGCCACCAGCACACTCCCCATGATAAGACAGCAAGAATCGGCCCCGGGGAATGAGCTTGGGTTAAGCATCTTTATTATCCTGGATGCTCTCTTAGCTGTTTTTTTATTGTTTTTTTATTTTTTAACACTTTATTTATTTTTGAGACAGGGAGAGACAGAGCATGAACAGGGGAGGGTCAGAGAGAGGGAGACACAGAATCTGAAACAGGCTCCAGGCCCTGAGCTGGCAGCACAGAGCCCGATGCGGGGCTCGAACTCACAGACCGCGAGATCATGACCTGAGCCGAAGTCGGCCGCTTAACCGACTGAGCCACCCAGGCGCCCCTCTCTTAGCTGTTTTAAAATATGGGCTCATCCATGCCTCCGGGGTGGGTAATATTCCCTGAAGCCCAGAGAATGGATTCGCTCACGCTTACCTGGCTATGGAGTTGCACAGCAAGGATTCGAACTCAGCCTGAGTTCAGAGCCCCAGCTGGTTCCACTCCTCCCACAGCCTCCAAACCGTAGGTTCTGCCCCAGTACTTATTAGCTCTGTGGACTTAGACAAACCCCTTGGCTCCCGAGACCAGCTTATCTCAGAATTGTTGTAAAGATCAAAGGAGACAAAATGCACGAGCACATTGCTCTCTGCAAAGACTCTCCTGCAATCATGACGACATTGCTAACAATAACGACACTTACCAAGCACCTACTATGTGCCAGGCATGGGGCGCACTGCTTTGCAAGACTCGTTTCATTTACTTCTCACAATAATCTGTGAAGTGGTACTATGACGCACATTTCTAGGAGTGAAGAAAAGGAGGCTCGCAGGGGTGAAGTAAGGGGCAAGCAGCAGGGGCCAGGCTGGGCGGTGGAGGGGGGGCAGCAGAACCTACTCCAGAGCCGTCACCAGGAACCAGATGCTGAACAAGAAAGGTCTTCGCACTACCTTCTGTGGTTTTATTGCCTTCCTCCCCTGTGGCCACAGGGCTTAGATGCACTGGCCTAGTTTGAGACTTTCCCCTTAGATGCTGGAGTGAGAAATTGTCACTGTGGGAAGTCCTGTGTGATCTGCAGTTGAAGGAGACTGCCTTCAGTTTTTATCTGTAGCTTGTCTTTGTCCAACTGAATTGAAAGATGCTGCCGAGGACATTTACCGCTTGCTGGGGATGTGCCCCTCCTGCATGAGGTCCCGAGTTGGGAGACAAATAGGCCCAGAGCTCCGAGGGTTCACAGTCGGGTGGGGGAACCTGTACTAGTATTTTTCTGAGCCCCATCTATGAGCCGGGCTCTGTGTTACGTCCCGGGGACACAAAGATGAGCAAAATACAATACATTGTGATGCGGGCCGCAATGAGGATGTGCCCAGGTGAATCGGGGCCCAAAGGAGAGGCACCTGACCCTTTCAGGTGGGAGTGGAACAGGTTCCAAGAGCCTCCCCAAGGAAGTGGGGTTTCAGAGCTCTGTACTGACTGTCCACACTGCTAAAGAGTTTCCATGTATATAACCTCTCATCCTTGCAGCAACGATCCTATTGGGCAGATATTTTTAGTTTATAGATGAGGTATTAAGTAACTTGCTGGAGGTATCACAGCAGTAAGTGGCAGAGCCTGATGCTGATCCCAGGAGCTCGGACTCCAAGCTCACCAGACTCTAAAGTTTGTGCTCTTTCTAACATGCAGGGTTGCCGCAGAGAACACTGGGAGAGCAGCGCTCCGCTGGAGACAGAAACAGCCCACCATGGATGAACACAGCAGGGAAGGGGCACCGCCCCGCCATCTGGAAGGTGATGTGGAGAAGGCGTCACAGGCCTACACATGTTCTTTCATTGTTCTGGTGCGTCCTCTGGGTCATGGACGGGGAAGAACACCCTGGAGGGTCAAGGCCACCTGCCCAGCAGTCTAGACCAGGTGAGTGTTTTCGGTGGTGAGGTAAGGTGAGGATGAGGCATCATCTTTGGGTTGTAAGAAATTGAAACCCACTCATACTAACTTGAGAAAAAGAAAGAAAAGAAAAACAAACACGTGGGGCGCCTGGGCGGCTCAGTAGATTAAGCGTCCGACTTCGGCTCAGGTCATGATCTCATGGTTTGTGGGTTCGAGCCCCGCGTCAGGCTCTGTGCTGACAGCTCAGAGCCTGGAGCCTGCTTTGGATTCTGTGTCTCTGGCTCTCTCTGCCCCTCCCCTGCTCGTGCTCGGTCTGTCTCTCTGTCTCAAAAATAAATAAACATTAAAAATTTTTTTTTAAAAAAAGAAAAACAAACAAGAAAGGGGGTGTTTCTTTAAAGAAGTCAGGCATTTTGCAGAAGTCAGGCATTTTGCAGAACCCAGGCTAGAAGTGCATTGTGAGCACAGGGGGATGGAGTGGGGGGGACATCACTCAGCGGCCGTCTCGCCCAGTCTCCACCCTGTTCATCTTTCCTCTCTGTAGTCTGGCTTTCGCTGCCTCTGGTAGGTAGCAGGGCCGAAGATGCTTCCAAACACCTGCTCAGATCTAACATCTCTGAGCTGCCATTCTAAATCCCCAGGAGACAATGTGATTTGTTCCCCTGGGGCCACAAGGCTAAGGCCAGGGAGTGTGGGTGTCCATTCTCAGAGAAGGCAGAGTTTGGGTGGCTGGGCAGACCCCCAAAAGTCATGCTGGAGTGCTCTGGAGAGGTGTCCAGCTCTAGATATTGTCAGCACCCATGTTCTGGAGAGACGGTGCTGAGAGGTCTGCCCTTTAAAGTAATACATTGGCTTCGCATTTATAAGTCTTCTGTGGCGTTATTAAATCCATAAATAAAGATTTAATCTTTTAAGCTCTGCATTGTGAGGGCAGAAGTTAAAGGGCAGGCAGAGGAGAGCTCATCAGCGTTGGTTTGGTGGGGTTAGGGGGGTAGCAAGGGAAGAGCGTCCAGGCTGCTGGGGCGGAGGAGGAGGGAGGAGAGGCGGCAGCTGCTGATAGGGGCTAAGGGTGGAGGGACCCCCTGGCCTGCCCTCTGACAGAAAAGCTCTTGCACTGGAGACCACTGCCTGCAGAGGCAGCCAGAGACAGGCCGGACAGCGGGTCCTCAAGAGAGCCATCGTGAAAGCTGGGAGAACTATCAGGAGTGTCAGCAGCTCTCAAAATGAGCGGGTTTTGACCTGAACAGGTAAAGAATGGGAGCACTGTTGGGGGAGGATCCCAGGAGCCTGAGGGAAGGAAGGGGCGTATGCACAAGGAGCGGGACTGAGCCTGGGGAGGACGAGCCAAAGGGCTCTGCTTCCTGCTTAGCCCACAGCCCTGTCCCAGAGGAAGCCCCGACAGCTGAATCAACTGCTTCATCCTCACATCTCTGTGCTTCCCTCCCCGCCATCCAGGGCTCACGCAACGTTGGCTCATCCTTGATGAAAATGGCAAGACGATCACTTTGGTTTCTCTGGCAGGCAGACATGAAGACCAGCACCAGGGAGGAGAAGATACTGAGCACAGAGCGGAGAGCTTGGGAGTTAGGGCAGGAGACTGGGGGCCAGAGTAGGGGAAGGGGAGCCCTCTCCACCTGGCCTTGTGATGGGGGCAACGTCTAGAACACCCATCTGGGCTGACAGCTGTACCTGGAGGCCTGGGCCGCTAACCGTCGTAGGGCCAGGTGTTGGAGGCAAATGTGGAGCTACTCTTTGAGCTTTTAGTCCCTTCTCCCCCATTAGGACCTCTGCTTTCCACTCTCTTTGGTTCAACCCAAACCAGAGGTCACACCTGTCTCTGCCACGTGACGGGTTATGGAGGGTCCGACAAGGGGCGGTGAGGCTGGTGTCTGATGATAGGATTCAGCTACCGAGCCTCTCTCCTTGAGCAGCAGATAATTTAGTTTAATGAATCTGGACAGTTCACTGGATCTGCCCACACAGTTCCACTCACCTTCCAAAACGCTTCCAAAATAGCACTAGCTGTTGTACAAGAGCCAAAAAAAAAAAAAAAAAAAAGCAAAAAGTAATAAATGACAAGGCCCCGGAGATTTCTGCCCTTTCAGAAAAGTCTGAGTGAACTTTTCTAAAGAAAATTTAAGCCAAAAGAAAAAAAAAAAAAAAAAAAAGAAAAGGCTGTTTTTGTCTTTCTCATTGAGGATTCAGGCCAAGAAAGATGCCCCCAAAGACAGGTGCCCACACGGGGGAGGCAGAAGGACCGGGATTTTAAACTCTGCTCCTCAGGCTGATGTCATTTACACGCCGTCTCAGAGCTGTTCTCTCCTCAGGGTCCTCCAAAAGCCATTCCTGATGTCTGCTACCCCAGCAAGGTAACTCCACAGACTCGGCCCCAGCCCCTGGCAGCTTCCGATCACACTGACGCACGGTGTCACGCGGGCAAGGAGGCCACCCTCCCCAGGTGCACCCGCACGCGCACACACACAGCGACAGTGCCACGCTGCCCCTCTGCTGGGCGGGGACCCCCTCTCCCCAGGCCTCCAGTGAGAACTCCCCGTCTCCTCCACAGCCCCCCTGTGCACCGCATGCAGGAGCCAGATGTTCCGTGGGCAGCCCCCTCCGTGTGTGACAGGCAGTGATTACCGTTGCCAGCCCCACATTAGGAGAGAATTGAATGGGAGAGAGCCCCCCTCCCGCCCCGGGCTCCCCACAATAGCGCCTTTGTGAGGTGCTTCACTGCCTTTCTTTTCCTTCCTCACCAACCTACATCAGGGGGCAGCTCTGCCCTGGGGAGAGGAGAAAAGAAGACAAAAGGAGGATCACAGGGCCCTGGCTGATCCACCCTATCCTGGGCGTGGGGTGGGGGAGCGGGTGCACTTCAGGGAAAAGATGTGCTCCTTTCTCCTCCCCACAGTGAGGACTCCCAGAGCTTCCTGAGGCCTGCTCCCCCCCATAAAGGCAACAAGGTCTTGTCCATCACACGTACATGGCCTTGAGCGCTGAATGGGGGCATGAGGCTGGGTGGGGCCTGGCCTGGAGCTCAGCACATTCCTGGAGGCAGGAGTCCAAAACCCAGGGTTCTCCTCCTCTGCTCCCTCTCCCTTCCCCAGATGGCCTTCTATAATTCCAAGCCAGTGGCCAGGGCAGGAAAGGGTTAGGTGTCCAGGACTTCCTGGACAGACTCCAGCCACGTTCCAGGACTGCAGCGGGTAGGTGGGGGTGACCAGAGGGCTGTGTTGGGAAACTGGGAAAACTAACATCTGGGGCATGGTCATCGCCCCTCCTCCTTGCCCAAACCGCAGACGCTGTGGCAGCAGGGAAATCAGAGCGGTTGGGAGCAAGCTGGGTTGTGTAACCGAGCCCTGGGGACGGCCCCAAGCTGGAGAGGGGAGTGGGGTCTGGGGCCAGGACAGAGTCCACCTCCAAAGTGAGACTCGAAGTTCCTTCTGGAAACACATTTCAGGGCTCTGGTCTTCGCCCTACACTCCAAGGCGACTAGAATCCATTTTCTGGTCCCAAACCTCTGAAAGAACTAGAAGAATTAGAAGCTCTGTCCGCCGGGCCTCAGTCTCTCGGCCAGGGGTGTGGCACCAAGAGTGGCTCTGGGCTCTGGGAGGGGCCGCCGTGGATCAGAGGTGGGTGTGGAGAGAAGCCTCTCGCCCAGCCTCCTCAAGTGGCGGGATTCTGTGCTTCCCCAGGCGCCTCACAGTAAAATCTGTAACTGGAGAAGTCCCCTCTCCCTCAGCAAGGAAGCCCAGCCAAGTCCCTACTGTGGCTTAAGGAGTGGCAATGGGGTGGAGGAGGAAAATGGAGGGTCATGGGGAGAAACTTGATCTGAGGGCTACCGCCAAACACACGCAGGCAGGGAGCAGTGGATGTGCCTTTTAATGCAAAATGTTGCAATACAAAACGACGTGGAGAAAGTCGTGTTCTCCAGGGCGCTAAGGGGAGAAGGGAGGCAGGGCAGAGTTGAAAAATCTCCTCCCAGAACTCTGCCCACCCTCCCAACCACCTTCCCCCCACCCCACCCCACCCCACGTGCCCGGACTCACACTGAGGCAAGAAATACTTTTTGGCTCATTTGCTGGGGTGGCCCCCATACAAGGGTCAGAGCTCTGGGTCTTTGTGGTCTCTGGTCCGAAATTCATTGACGTAAGGCAGGAGAGGAGCGAACGCTTAGGGTCTTCTCTCTTTTAGCTCTGAAAGGATTTCTCAAGATCTAAAGTCCCACAGGAAACGAAGGGGCTGTGAGAATCTGGCTTCCATTGGCTGCCAATATGGGCTCGGAACCACAACTTGCCCACATCTGGAGAATGAGAAGTAGGAAATGGTGTGGGGATATAAATGTGTGGAGGTGAGAGAGATTCAAACCCCAAAGCTAGGTCCTCAGACTTCTTCCTCTTTCTTTCTCATCTCCAGCTTATAGACAATCTGGTAGCCGTCGTCCCAGGCGTAGAGCTGGCGCTCCCGGGGGTTATAGCGGAGACTGGCGTGGGCACCGTATCGGCGGGGGAAATAAGGGAGTGCCGCCCTTTCAGGGGTCAGCGTGCCACTGGCATCAAAGGAGCACTGGATGCGGGCCCGGCTGGCAGGGCGGGTGTTATAGACAACGTATAGGGTCCCACAGATGACGAAGGCGGCCTCGGCATTCTCCCTGGGGCACGGGGTGTCCCACTGCTGCTCTGTGTCCAGCGTCTGTGGGTCCAACTTGGCCAGACACAAGTGCCTGTCATCTTCCCGAGTGGCATAGACAGCCCAGAGGCCCTCCTCGTCAGCTGCCAGGTCAATGTACGTGTCCGCTGTCAGCCCATACGGGGGGATCAAACCCTCCGCCGGGAATACTGAGCTGTCCACCACCGTTCGGTTTGCCAGATGGAATTTGATGAGCTGCAAAGTGTTCTCCAACTCCCCTCCCCCTCCGGGTCCTCCGGGAGGCCTCCGGGCATAATAAAGAAAGCCACCATAGACCAGCTGCCCCGTGCCTACCCAGGGGAAGGGCACCCGGACCCGGGAAGCTTTCCGGGCGGCCATGGCAAGGGTGAAGTCCCGCAGCCTCGGGAAGACGAAGGCCGTGTCGTTCTGTGTCCCATCTAACACGTAGATCCTCTCTGTTGGCCCCATTGGATCCTTGGTCCACAGACCAGCAGGGCCACCGAACCGCTTCAGGATCTTCATTGATCTCACCTGAGAGATTGTGTAGCCACAGTCTGGAAGGAGAAAAGCACAGGGCAAGGAAATACAGGCAAGAGTTAGAGGCCCATTGTAGGAACACCCCGGGGTGGGGCCATCTGGAGGACAGTGGGCATTTGCCAGTGGATGCCTCCACTCTTACGGAGGACAGGAAAAAGGGAGCCACCGAGGCCTGGGTCCCCAGAAACTCTTGCAATGGACCTGTCATTGTAGAGACTTCCCTAAAGCAGATTCCAGAAGATAGCGCCAAAGCGGACTGGGGGACAAGGAGAGAAAAGGGGAAGCAACAAGGAAACATACAGGTTCTGAGAGTGTTAGGGGCCTGCTTTTGGACCGCTTACCTGTCAGCATATCGTACTTCTCGTTTCTTCTGCCCTTGCCTTTGATCCCAGGGCCTCCGGTCACTTTCTCATCAACCTCCACACAGGGTAGCGCTGGGTTCTGGGTCTCCAGGTAGTCAACCTCCCGCTCTAGCCGGTCCACTCTCCCCGAGATGGTGTCAGCCTCAGTTCTGAGCGCCTCTCGCTCCTTCTCGGCCACCTCCAGCAGCGGCAGCATTTTGTTCTTGAAGTCCCTCAGCTCAGCAGCATGCCGGCTACTTTGGTCCTGGCACTGGGCCAGCCGTTCCTGCAGGGATGGAGGCCAGACGAGAGGCTGAGGGATTACAACTCCCAGGCAGGGAGAGGCCCGACCAGGGAGAGAGGAACGGGAAAAGGCACAAACTCAGCCAGGCATCAATTCCCTTGCAACCCCCACAGAAAGGAAACCAGATGTTCAGAGATGCTAAATGTGCAAAACGCCCGGCTCAGATCACCTAGGCCCCTACCCCCGCTTCGTGTCCTCCAGCCCATGTTCTCTGTGAGCAGCGCCACTGAGTCATCTGAGCCTCTGGGGCGGCCTAAGTGCGTGAGGGCGGGAAGGGGTCTCTGCTCCACTGTGCAGTTCTCCCCTCGGGAATCAACAGACTTCAACTTGGGAACACCAGAGACTTCAAACTGTTTAAAAGACAGGGAGCTGCAGATTCTCTGGGAACTTCCAACTTTCACAGAACCATCAGCTTGTCCTGAGACGCTTTCCCACAATGCTAGCTCCCATTTCCTTATATTCTCCACCCGCCCCCCACCCCCCTTGTATTCCATCTAATCCCAGGGTAAGACACAAAGGCCTATTTGCTTTGGAATTGCTCTGTGGACATGGGGAAGGAGGAGGGCTTGCAATTGCAAGGATATTCTTATTAAAAGGTAAGAGTTTTCTGTAGCTTCTTCCAGAGCCCCATCTTGTCATCCCCAGATCCGCAACACACAGGGTGACTCAACAGATGTGGCGTCCTTCCTGCCCGGCCCAGGAGAGAAAGGAGTCACTCACCTCTAAGGCGGCTAGTCGGCGTTCCATGTACTCCACAAGGTGGTGCTGCTGTCCTTGAAGGGGTCGCAGCTGTGACAAAAGGAACAAGATGAGGAGAGGCGTGCAGGGCCCCATGGCAGCAGGAGAAGGAGCGTGCAGTCCTGTGCCTGTTCCACTCAAGCCCGCCGGTCAGCTTCGGAGGCGGGGTGGGGGCGGTCCCTTCTCCCTTTCTGGATCTCGGATCTCTCTCACTACTCTGGAATGCTTTCACAGTCTCTTTACCTCCCCCACCCCCTCCTCTCTGCCTGGATTGATCAAACACAGATGGCCCTATGGTAGAGCAGCCAGAAGCCTTAACCACCTCCCGCCTAGGCTGTAGGCTCCCCAGGAGAGGGGAAGGAGATGAAACCCCAGGGCAGAGGCCTTGTGAGCAGTCACCCAGTAAAAGGAGCTAGCAGCAGGAGGCAGGGGTCCCAGAGTACACTCGGCAAACTCTGTTTCTGCTCCAGAATGCCTGCTTCCTTCCAGTGCTGGCTTCTTAAGAAACATCCTTCATTAATCTTTTCCTTGCCCAGCGATAATAGCATGGATTGTTTTCTGCCTTTTCAGTGGAAGCTGGGAGCAGGGGAGATGAGGTTGGAGGGGAAGAGGTGGGGGGAAAAAGATCACAGTGGTCAAGTCTTGTCCACCTTCTTCTATAGCTCATTGGCGCCATCTTGTGATAAGCACCTGGTGTCATCACGGGATTCTAGGGAAACCATGGCTTAGACCTCACCTCCTGTGGAAATTTTTCCACAAAGCAAGCCAAGCGGATTGAATTTACAGGGGTGTTCATAATTAAAACACAGATTAAGGGGTGCCTGGGTGGCGCAGTTAAACATCTGACTTTGGCTCAGGTCATGATCTCACAGTTCATGAGTTCGAGCCCCGCTGACAGCTGAGAGCCTGGAGTCTGCTTCAGATTCTCCCCAAATCCTCTGCTCCTCTCTCCCTCTCTCACTGCCCTTCTCCTGCTCTCGCTCTGTCTTTCAAAAATAAATAAACATTAAAAAAAATTTTTTTTAAACACAGATTAACCCACAGACTACCCACTTACTCAAGGGGTTATCCCAACTCTCTCATTTAGCTTAAGTAAGAGAATATCACTGAGATTTAAACAACTAACAACAAAAAAACCCCAGATCATTGAGAAGTCAGCAAATTAATCCTTGATTATCTGGAAGTGAGATCAACAGCAGGGCCTTTCTTTTCTACCTGAATGTTTCCAGGTATATTCTCTTACCAAAACTGGGGAATGTTCAGTGAGTTCACACTCATTTTATGCTCATTTATTTAGGAAAAAAATTTTTTTTGAAAAATCTAGATGTTGCAGTCTAAATCAAAATAAATGTATTCTGACTTCCCTGCTAATGGGAGAGAACAGCCTATTGATCATTTCTCTTGGTTATGGTCCAAAACCCTAAATGTGTCTCATTTCTATCTCCCAACCGTGACTACAGGACCCCACAATTAATTAATGGCCACCCTAGGGTCGATGTGGCCTGAAACGCATGTGTCAAAACAAATCAAACGAGTACAGCATATATTCAGAGACCTGCAGTGATCAATCTAGACAAATCTAGACAAATTTTATTCACTTTGGCATCAAGACAGATCTCATCAGAAGGGCTCCTCCTCCAAAAGGACTATGCTTCTAATAGTGCAGCTTGAAAGGAGGGAAAAATAGCATCTTCTTGTGGTGTTCTGACCTCCAGCAATGATACTTCAGATGTCTGGTGGAACGCGCTAGGAAACAAAGTTTAATTATCCCGTGTCAGAAGTTTCTGCCTCTTTCAAAGGGCCAGAACCAGACGAGCTTAAGTTAGGGCCCTGGACACTCCATTTGTGAAAAGTGTTTCCTGCCAAGCCCTGATTCGCCTCCATCGTGGAGGTTTGTACGAAAGATGGATTTGCCTCTAACATGCCACTCATGTTCGGATGCAACGCATTTAGCCACTCCAAAGATGCCATCTGTTCATCCCCTTTGCACCCCTCTAAACAGAAGTCAAAAACAGCCACATGAATCAGAAAATTTACCCATTTTATTGATGCATTGCAATTGCTCTACGTTTTACCATATTATGTAGAAAATACTGAAAATACAAGCTACTTTGTAAAACCAAAGACAAACATTGAATCCAAAGATAAACTATGTTTTACACAATGGACCCTTTTCCCGTAGTTAGTATTAAATTTTAAATATCTATTTCTTTTGTTAAAATGATTATTTTACATACTCCCTAAGTACATCTGCATTACAAACATAGCTCGATAATTCTCAGAAACTGTTTCTAGAGGCTTGTTGTAAAAGGAAGCGCACAACCAGAAAAGGGAGAAAGCAAAAAAAGTTTAAATCGCACACAATAACTAGCATATCAAATACATTTAATAAAGTTGGAATTCCATTGCAATATCAAGGATTCAAAGCAGAAATACTAACATTACATATAATGTACATATAATGTACTGCTACATGTAGTGAGATTATTTTTCAAGCTGAATCAAAACCACACATTATATAAAGTTTAGCAACAAACGACCATGTAGACATGCTGCACCATCCATCAGTTAAAACAAAAAACAAAAAACAAAAAAAACCCAAAAACCAAAAACCAAAATAAGGAAGCAGGCTTGGGCCATTCCTGTCACCGAGAGGCAATTTCATTTCCTATCCTAAAACAAACCAACCTAACCAGCGGGTTTTTGCATAATAATGCTGAATAAAACACACATTACTGTGCTTGCCTGGCTAAGGGCAGTCGAGCTGAGCCCCTCTAGTGGAGGACGATGGATGGCCAGAACTGTTTGAAATGGAGTTTTTATTCCTGGGGCTGGTATCTGAGCTGAGCACTGACAGCAGTATCCCCTCCTGGAAGCTATTAAAGCTCTGGAGTGATCAAGTGTCCCGATGAGCCCAGAGTGGCTGTACTTAGACCGTCCCCACTTTCCCTCTCACTCACCCTGAAGGGGAGAAGCTGGAAATACAAAGTTCAGAAAGGACTTAGAGCCTTATGCTGGTCTGAAGTTAGGCTGCTATAACCCAGGCGGGCTGCTCACCGAATTCACAGGGCTTCCCCCCGCCCTGTCAGGGCTGGCAATGTTAATAAGCCCCAGGGACAGAATCTAAAGCCACATCGAGCACATATACATTCAGCAGACACAGATGGACATTTATCTTGGTAAATCTGAAATGCCAATTTGCAGACTAAGGCTGAAAATTTCTAAAATTCTTAAAGCCACACACACAGCTAGTAAGGTGATTAAGATAACCATACAAGTTATTGGTATTTATTGTCTTTTCCCCATGAAGTTAATGAGACTCGTATCTTAACTGGTATCTACTTACTGGACAGGGGGGCAGGAGTGGAGTGTTTTGTGGTTTTTTTTTTTTTTTTTTCCTGCATCTCATTTGTTACAAAAACAACAAATCTTATCCCTTGTAGAGGAAAGCTAAGGAACAAAACATGTTTCTACTAGAAACCAGATCTGCCTTTGAGCAAGAAAATCAATGTGTGCTTGGCAAAAAAGGAAACAGAGATCACACACGTTGACCATAAAACCGTATAACGCTGAGTGACGGAAACTATACAAACTGCTTGGGTATCTTCACCAATACAGTGGCGCAAACACAGCTCAACAGAATGACCAAAAGGAAAAAAGAAAAAAGAGAAAGTAGAAAACACCAACATGTTCCTGGTAGGCTGTACTGACTATGCCCCATCGTGGAAGCCCTTACTCTTCGCAATGAAGAAACTCCAAATACCTTGACAGCTCCTCGGTGCTCAGCCTGGTACAGAGCTTGCTGACCAGGCTCCATGAAATCTCCCATCTCCATCCTGCACCTCCTGACACCATCTCTACAAGGAACCAGTCCTAGACTTAGCCCTCCAGTACAAAATTTTCAATTCAGATGGAACACTTCTACATCTCAGAGTTAACCTTCTTCCCCCAAATCTTTTATGGGCAGGAAACATCCCCATCCCCAGGACCCTCCACTTGATCCAGATCCATGCAGGAGCTGAGAGTACAAGCACAATTTCACAGCCCCAAGAATGTACAAGTTGTTAAAAAGAAACCTCAACAGCCTGATGACTGAACAGGCTTTGGTTCCTTCTTAATATTCTTCACCGGCTCAGAAACCTTTCTGTGAGTTCCCGGTCACCAGCGGCATCACAAAACTCCTCCTCGTAGTATGGGGACATGGTAAGCAATACAACAGGCTCTTTGGTATAAACAGATCTGTTATAGGTTTTTTTCAACAAGCAAATATTTTACTAGGAATGTCAACTATTTGCAGGAAGGACTGCCACATGGGAAAAGGAAAAAAAAAATCTCATTCTAAAAGTGATTGCACATACTCTGAAAGAAAAGAAAAGAAAAGAAAAGAAAAGAAAAGAAAAGAAAAGAAAAGAAAAAAAGAAAAAAACCACATATTTTTATATTGGCTTGACTCCTCTCACCTGCTTCCCAAATTCCCCCAGAAGCAAGGTGGAAACGCACCGTGAGAGAGAGAACCACATGGGGAAAATGCTTCTGTGAGAACCCAGCTGAGATTCCAAATTGGAAAGGGGCAGAGGTGGTGGTAAAGGAGAAAAGCTGCTGTTTTTATTTTTCAATGTCAGCAGGAAAACGGACAACAATGCATTTACACGACACAGCTACTAATCCTGTTCTGATAAATCCCAGTGAACAGCTTAGGGTCCACAAGGGCTTGCTGGTCCATCCTAAGGCAAGCTCACTGTAAACTCTATGAACCACTACATTATCATATAAGGCACTACAATAAGGGAAGGAGGAGAAAGGGAAGAAGAGACACACACTGAACAACTCCTCACCAGACACACCTGTGCAAAACAATTCCAAGGGTCTCCTCTCCTTGCAGGCAATGCCCCTGCTCATTCAACACTACAGTAATATGCTCTAATATAATTGCAATTAGTTCACATACATTCCAACAAGTATCAGTTCATTTTGGTTTAAATACAATGGAGACATCAATTCCATCTCCGGGGTAACACTGGAGGATCAGATACACACTAAATACACAATTCAAGTGTAATCACTACACATTTGATTACAAATGACATTTTGGGTTAGCAGGAAAAATTGCTTGTTATATTTTTCTAATCAATATGTACATATTTAATTATGCAAAATATTAAAACACCACCATTACAAAACTTCTAAAATATTTTTAAATTCAGTAATAAATTTTTAAAATATTTTTTGCAATTCCTACATGCACTTATTGTATAAGTCTTAATAAGAGAGCATTCAATTTGCTGCTGGCATACAAAGGAAGCTACTTTAAAGTATAAAAGCTATACACAACGTTCTTATCTGGTTTCATATTCTTTAGCTTTCTCCCCAAATAAATCACATAGAACAGAAGGGAGAGATGAGGCAAAGAGAGAGAGGTGTATTATTGAAAATTCATGTTAATCTTTAGGCAAAGCTCACCGATGCCAACAACCTTTAGGCAAAGCTCATCAATACCAGTCTCGCATAATACAAAGAGATTTTGCATATAATAAGACAATCACCACCATACAATAATAACCACCGTAATGGCTTTTCCAATAATAACATGTAAGCTGAATCAGAGAGAGAAGGACTTTTAAAAAATAACTTAAGAAGAATGCATGGTACTTCATTTAAAAAGAACACCTAGTGCTTTCACGGTAGGTATGGATTCTCTCACACTAAGTTACCAGCAAATGGTGAGCTGCCTTTTTAACACACTTTAAAATAAACACAGGAGCAACTGAGAGAATCCCAACAGTAACACAGAGAGTCGTATATAACCAGTTTTGCAAAAGTAACAATTGCCCAGTACGTTTAATGTGACATGAAAACAAAACTGAAACGCTGTTAAGTCTAATGTCCCATAAAGAAAGGTAAAATTTTGAGGAGAAATGCCTGATAGTCAAATGCAGACTTGGGTGCGCTGCTCTTAAAACAGGCAAGTGAGTCTTGGTTTTCAAACGAGTACAAAGTATCGATTTCTCTTTTCTCACTTGTTACCAGATTTCAAGTCCTTCTATCAGCATTTTTCCTCTGACCAGCAATTACAATAAAACAAAGTAAAATAAAGAGGGGCTTCACTCATTTTAAAAACATTTATAGAAATCAAGTCAGAGAGAAAATATTTTTCAAAGGGTAACTTCAGAATGATCTCTCTTCCTTGGTAACTGCAGAAGATGGGCATCTGAACTCTTCCAAATACCAAAAATGCTGTCACAAAAATAAAGAATTTAAAAATAGGGCAGACTTTGGGAGACTACAACAATGCAGTCAACACGAAGACAGGTTTCCCCAGAGAAAACCCTTCTGCTTCAGTGGGCCCCTGCAGAACAAGTTGCTGGCTAAGGAGTTTCAAGAGGGGGTAAGGGAGGAGCTCATCATAGCCTGTTACTAAAGATTCTGGGCCAGGAACAGGCAGCCATGACACCTCCCTCCCTCTGCTCACCAACTACAAATAGGAATACTGGCTGATCTTGGTAGGACTCAGTGGGTATCCAGTGTAAATGGTTGAGCCTCGGGAAGACCCAATGTAGGACTGGGTGGCAAACTGGTGTTGGTACTGAGCAGGGGCCACACTGGCAGAAGTGAGAAGGCTGGGCCCAACACTGACGGGGACCTGATGCACCAGAGTGCTCGGGTGGGCGGTATAGGCTGCGGCATGCCTTGAGGAGCCCTGGGGGGAGAAGAGATGAGCAATGGAGCTGGTGGAGCCTAATGCAGCAGCAGAGGTGGGGGCAGCATACGTATACAGGTGAGGCTGGCTCGGCAGGTGAGCAGGGGCGGGGGCCAGGTGTGGGTGCCCCGTCGAGTGTAGCGGGCTGCCGTGCTGGAAGGCGTAGGGGGCTTGGGAGAGCGGGGCCACAAACGCCTGCTGCCTGCGGGGCGCAGGGTTGCTGCTTCTCTCCTGCGAGGTTGGAGCTGACGATGACTGCTGGTTCTGGAAGGAGGAAGAAGGGAGTGAGGAACCTTGAGGTCATTCTGATTCAGAGCACCAAAGGCCAAGTTGAGAGCTGAGGTTCTAACCTGTACTGCTCCTGGGCTGCCACAGCACAGAATCTCCCAGCCTGGCAATGCCGTCAGAAGTCAGCCTTCATCCCTCCACCTCTCAGCAGAACAGATCCTAACCCAGCCCAGATAGCAGCAGTCTGCTCTTAAGTGTGACAGAGGCAAGGGGTTGGGGGGGGGGGGGGGGGGGGGGGGGGGGGGGGGGGATCGAGAGGTCACAGGGTTACCCACTCCTGCAAGTCAGTACCTGTTGACTCAACTCACCCTATTCTGGCGCCAGTGAATTTGAATTTTTCCTAACCTTTCTTTCTTGCCATTGTTTTCTTTTGTTCTCCTCTAAGTTCTTCATATCCCTCTTGGCTTGTGGAGCCTAAAACACATGCACTAACTCGAACTTACGTTTGCACTTGCATGTGCTTTTCTCTCTCACACACACAACACATACTCACTCACAGTTACCCCCTCATATACACACTTTCTCACCACTGGTAGACATCATACAAGCACCGGAATTTTAGCTGAGGAAAGAGTGAATAGTACCCTTCCCCGCTGCATAGGAGAATCGGATAGTAGG